>NC_142930.1:131445487-131475487 GCF_046866305.1 Octopus bimaculoides
ACACTAGATATGGTGCCATGTTAATAGCACTGGTGCTGATGTCACTTGTGCTGGTGCCACATAAAAAGTGCCCAGTACACTCTGTAAAGTGATTGTTGTTAAAACCATGGCAAACACACACTATGGAGCCTGGTGCATCCCCCAGCTCCTCTAAAACCATTCAAAATGGTTGTTTGCTGTCAATTCCCCTGTCAAGAAGGGAACTGACAGCTTTATGCTTTTGAAAATGTGTGAATAAGAAATCCCTTACTAAAAAACAAAAAAAAAAGGAAAACAAGTCTAAGAGACAGGAAGGGCATCTAGCTGCAAAACAATGCCTTGATGACAGATTTGTCTAACTCATGCCAGAATGATAAAATGGACACAAAAACGAAAATGAAGGAACATATCTTGTATCTTTAACTTGCTTCAGTCATTAGGTTGTGGCCATGCTGGGGCACTGCCTTGAAGAATATTTTTGTCAAAAGAATTGATCCCAGGAGATATCTCATTTTTTTTTTTTAAAGCCTGGTACTCATTCTATCGGACTCCTTTTCCTCAATGCTAAGATACAGGAATGTAAACGAACCAACACTGGTCGTCAAGGAGTGGTGGTGGTGGTGGGGGGGCAGACACAGATGCAAAGACATACAAGTATGTGTGTGTGTGTGTGTATCGTTGCTGTTATGTTAAACTGTCATATATCCAAATAGGGCCAAATGTGTTTTTTTTTTCAATATTTATTTTTGCTTGCAATAGTTGGTTCTTTTGGTCAAACTATCGTATCTCCAGCTGCTCCAGATGAAAATTGTCAAAGTGTAGTACAACAGTTTAGCATTTTTCAAAACTGTAGTAAGTCCCACATATGACAGCTTTGCAAAAATATTTCTGACTGAAAATATCATACATGCATGGAGTTACGATTTTATGCACCCAACAAAGTATTATTGTTTTAGCTGAAACTGTTGCTAATATAAAAAGAGATGGAATGGTAAAAGTATTTTTTTGTTTTCTAAAAGAGCAATGTTTTGGACTTATGACACTTTTGCATAACAGCAACAATATATATATATATATACATATATATATATATATATATGTATATATATATATATATAAACTGGGCTTTTTTCAGTTTCTGTCTACCAAATCCACTCACAAGGCTTTGATTGACTTGAGGCTATAGTAAAAGACACCCAAGGTGCCATGAAGTGGGACTGAACCCAGAATCATGTGATTGGGAAGCAAACTTCTTACCATACAGCCACACCTCCACCCATATATATTACATTTCCAATATATCATAAGTTACAATATACACCAGAAGTAACTTTTTAATTAAATGTATTATAAATCAAACCCAAAACTGGTCATTCTTATTCCGTACAAAGTAAAAATTATAGAAAGAGAATAGCCACAGAAGTAGGTTAACTATCAAAAGATTTTTTTAAAATTTTATTTTAGGAAAAATAATTTTAAGCAGTAACCAAACTGTGACTCATAATAATGAACAAACATTGTGATTGAGCCAATGAGGAAACCCGCCTGTGATGGCTCATGCTGCTAAAAATAAGCAACTATTATTCTTCTCAAAGCATCTGCTGTCAAAAAAAAAAAAAAAAAAAAAAAGAATGCAGTCACACAGGATAATATAATCTTACGCTTAAAATAAAAGTAAGGATAGCCATGGTTGGAATAACTGATTATAGGCCTGAATGATGACATCCGACATGTTAATAAACACTATTTTCAAAAGAGTTGCCTTCATTTCCAGATTCTAGTAGTATTTTCCATTTTCCCAAATTAGAATTGTTGTTGGGATGGAACAGACCTAAGATGTGGAAGAACCTAGAGGATTCAGAATTTTGGATGATGTTTTTGTTGTTTAGTCACTAAATCAGTCCCAAATGAGTAGATCTATGATCAAAAGAACTCCGTCCACGACCATTTCATCTTCTCAGTACCATGTAAAACTATATCATCTAATGTAGTCCTTTCTTTAAAAAGTGTGGATCAAGATTTGAAGGAGATTCAACCATTATTTCTAGCAAGTTGAATGACCACACAGAAATTCCCTTTCAAAATGTATATATAGCTTGTATGTCTGTTGTTGTAGTGGCTTGTACTTCACTATATGAACAACATTCCAGATATGACCACCACATTAACTAGTGTGTACAAATGAACTGCCTACTTGGATATGGTACTGGGATCCAAGGTAAAAGGCTGTAGTCCAATTCAACATAACAAAAACATCAAATCCACTGGAGATGTTTGTTCATTTTATATCCATTTCCTCAATAGGGTATGATTGAGGATTTTTCAACTAAGAGTTTTTCTTTCAATTCCACAGGTCTTTGAAAGCACAAAGCAACTGGTCATAATGTCAGCAAGGAATATAAACATATCAGTTTCCCTCAAGTGGTGATGAGCAAAGTCATTCACATTCATGTACACACACACACGAGGAGGTAATGAAAAGTTCCTGGCTCTGGGTAAAAGAAAATACAGGCAGATCAGTTAATTATGATTTTATTCAACATATTCCCCTCTCAGATTCACACATGCATTGCAGCAATCTTTCAGTTTTTCTAAGCCCTTTAAAAGAACTCGGAAGGTTGGGCCTACAATCAGGCTTTTCACGATACCCTTTAAGCCAGGAACTTTTCAGCACCCCTTCGCACTTGCCATCTGAGCACAAGCTTCTTATAATTTTCATCTGCCCACTTTACTCAGAAGGCCCAGAGCTATAGCAAAATACGCCTGAGACGCTTTGCTATGAGACAGTCTACAAAGCAAACTGCTTAACCATACAGCCATACCTGTGCTTTACAACATGTTTTTATTTATTTAACACAATTCCATTGCACTTTAATTCACTTAGCTATCAGGAATGGGTTGTGTCACCAAATTTCTTCAATTACTATGGTGAACTGATCATAAGGGAAGTGGAGAAGGAAAAAGGTTTTAGGGTAGGAGACAGAAATATCACAAACATGAGATAGGTAGATGACAGTCTTACTTGCAGAATTGGAAAAGGAGCTTCAGAGGCTTCTGGATATAGTGGTCAGAGAAAGTGAGAGGAAGAGTCTGTTCATAAATTACCAGAAGACAAAGTGTATGGTGGTGACAAAGAAGGGAAGCCCAAAGTGCATGCTGAAAGCAAACAATCAAATCATTAATTCTTTAACTACTTTGGAACTTTAATCACAGAAGACACAAGATGTATGAAGGAGATCAAAAGACAAATAGTGCTGGCAAAATTCGTATTCTCAAAATTGTATATCTTGAGAAAACATACTCTGAAAATCAAGACGAAGACCCATTTATTGAACTGCTATGTCTACCTTGCGCTAATGTGTGGAAAGGAGATTGGGTCTATAACATGAGAAATGAGAAAGTGCTTGGAGAGGGGTGAAATGTGGTTCTTTAGGAGAATATTGAGGATAGCATGGACAAAGTGTCTAATGAAGAAGTGATATCCAGGGTTGTGATAAAAAGGAAACTGCTTCATGAGATAAGGGCCAAGCAATTTAAGGAGAATTTACATTTATTTAAATATTTATCTTGGTGGATACAGCATTCTAAACTTAAAAACTGTGATCTTGATTTAAAGGTAAGTGGTAAAGGGTTTTATTGACACTTAGGAACTACTTTTGAGCAGCTCAAAAAACTGAGTGCAGTGTAGTCGCGTATGTGGTTTGTGTGTGTATCAACATCATCATTCCTATATCCAATTTTCCATGCTTATATCCAATTTTCCATGCCCTTCCTGTCGCCAACCCTTGCCTGTTATCAAACAAAGTAATATTTCCCCTTGGCCAGACATGTTTTTCATAGAAAACTGGAAACAAACAACTTTTACTTGTATCACTATAATACTCATTTACAACTGTCATGTGATGTCCGGCTAAGGATACACACAAACACTGACATTAAATGATGATGGTGATATATATGACAGGCGTCTTTCAGTTTCTGTCAGCCAAACCCACACACAAGGCTTTGGTTGTCCCAGGGTCATAGCAGAAGACACTTGTTCAAGGTGCAGGATGGTGGGACTGAACCAGAGACCACATGGTTGGGAAGCATGTTTCTCAATCATACAACCATGTGTTGATAATTATCAAAGCTTTCTACTTTTACTTTCTTCCACATCATTTAGACCATGGGTTTTCAAACTGTGGTCCGCAGACCACAGGGGGTCCGTGGACAGCAAATACTTTTTATGAGCAGTTTGATTTTATATATGTTTTTTAATCGAAATCTTTTAATTGACAATAAACCTATTTGTTAAATACTGTTAAATAAATAAATGTAAAAATATGTTATTTAAAGCAAATATTTATGTATAAATTTCATAAGCGTTTATAAGGGGGTCCCTAAGGTAAAGCCTGAAATATAAAGGGGTCCGCAAGTCAAAAAGTTTGAAAACCCCTGATTTAGACTTAACTGTTTCAGTTAATTCTTCCCCTACATTACCCAATCTGACCCTTCTCTTTCAAGACAATAAAATGCAATTTGGCTGCTATTTTGAGCAGATTGATTGCGTAGAGATTGCCTCATTATATAATGCATTTAGCTTGTACACACATACATTATATACATGTTACACAGGCACTGTTGGAGATTTCTTTTCCCTTTCTTTTTCTGACAAAGAGCTATGCTCAAAACGTCAAACTTTCTCCTATCACCGAGTACCAAGCTAATATATTTCTTGTGCATGTCCTCATGTTGTCCATTTATATTCGTTTATTTGTATTAACTATGTACGTGTATATATATGTCCTTTTATCTTTTTATTTGCTTCAGTCATTTTGACTGCGGCCATGCTGGATCACTGTCTTTAGTCAAACAAATCAGTCCCAGGACTTATTCTTGTGTAAGCCTAGTACTTATTCTATCAGTCTGTTTTGCCAAACCGCTAAGTTACAAGGATGTAAACACACCAACATTGGTTGTCAAGTGATGGTGGGGGGACAAACACAGACACACAAACATATGACAAGCTACTTTCAGTTTCCGTCTACCAAATCCACTTACAAGGCTTTAGTTGGCCCAAGGCTATAATAGAAGACACTTGCCCAAAGTATCACGCAGTGGGACTGAACCCGAAACTATGCGGTTGGTAGGCAAGCTACTTACTACACAGCCATTCCTGTACCTCTCTCTCTCTATATATATATATATCATGGGGAGCCAGTCAGGCAGCACTGGCATCAGCCACAACTACACTTTTCATTTGTGATTTGATATTTGACTTTACTTGACTCATAGGTCTCCTCAAGCATGGCGTGTCACCTGATTATTCAAAGGTACTTTTTAAATGGGCTGGTTATCCGACACTGGTATAGGCTATGGCTGTGATCTCACTTTACTTGTTGGGCCTTCTCAATCACAGCATATCTTGCATTATATGTCTGTGTGTGTGTGCAATATATATTGATATTCTTGTTTGGTAGTAAGTAGAAGGTTTGTGTATAGAGGAAAAAGTTATAGATTAATCCTTTAGCATTCAAACTGACCATATCTGGTCAAATAATTCAACAAGTTTTATGTTCAAACTGGCCAGATCTCACCTCTCCCATCAACCTTACAATGTCATTCTAAAAATAAACAATCACATCATCAAAATCTCGAAGTGATAACATAATTCTTGATTAATTTAAAACACTGGGCATATAGCGTATGTAAGAGCGCAGGCTACGAACCCCAAGATTTCAGGTTTAATCCAAAGTAGTGACTTGAATAAATAATAATATCGGCAAAAAATACCCTAGGAATGAGAACAGAGTACCCCATTAGTCAATTAAAGGGTTGGGTTCAAAATTCCACCAGGACACCTGATGAAGGCTGGAGAGTATATCAACCGAAACGTGGTAACAACAAACAAAGTGGGGGAACCTATCTGTTTAATGTAAATACTGTAATTTAAAACAATATGAGTTAATAAGCATTAGATTTGACAGAATAATCTGCATACTAAAGGATTAAGTAATATCTGTAAATAACACATGGTTAAAAGAGAATTTTTTTAACAAAAGAGACTACTGACACACACTAAAGAAAGCCACTTTTTAATATGACAATTTGTCAAACAAACTACAAATATGTGTGCTAATGTTTACTTGTTTTTCTATGAACTGACACCATCTGCTCTGAAGATAGACACATTAAAAGAAATAAACGAGTATTTGAACTCATACATGTTGTATTAATAATATTACTGCAAACTGAGCAGACTGAGAACATCCAGTTTGTTGACTGAACAACTAGATGCAATTAATAGTTTTATTTTCCTAGATATGTTATGCTTCTGCCTTGCTGAGGTACACATACTGCATATTCCCAAATTGCTATGGTGAATCACATGGTGGTGATAGTAGTGGGGGTATAATGTGACATTCTGAATGTCACCTCTCCACTTCCTAGTGCCTTTCTATACACTTGTTATTGTTTATTTCCGAGTCAGAACTAATCAAAAAGAATGATCAAAGGCTTTCTAATCATTACCATCTCTTTTTTATATTTTACTGGCTTCAGTCATTGGACTGCAGCCATGCTAGACCACTGCCTTGAGGGGTTTTAGTGGAACAAATTGACACCAGTGCTTGTTTTTTTTTTTTCTTAAGTCTTGTATTTATTCTATCAGTCTCTTTTCCCAAATCACTAAGTTACAGAACCAGTTGTCAAGTGGTGGTGATGATAAAAAAAAAAAAAAACTTTTCAAAATATCCAAGAAAGAATACATGTAATGACAAAATATTGCCCAACCCATGCCAGCACAGAAAATGAAGGTTGAAAATATATACATTACTTCCACTTACAAATTATTGGCAGGCCCAAGGCAATAACAAGACAAGTGCATAAGGTTCAGTGCAATGGGTTTGAACCTAAGTCTATGTGGTTAAAAAGCAAAGGAAGGGACAAAGAATTAATACTGTCTTTAATTTTAATTCTTCCCTTATAAGAGACTTCTCAAAATATCCCAGAAAGAATATAAGTAATGATAAGCATTATATATCATCATCATTTTATGATGATACATAATTGTTTTCCGTGCTGGCAAGTTGCACTGTTTGAAAGAATGAGGCAGTTTTTATTGGTATTACAACCTTCATAGACAACCATCATCATCATCATTATCCTCCCTTAATGTCAGTTTTACATGCTGACATGAGTAGGATCGTTTGATAGGATCTTATGAATGGCGTCAGACCCCAATGTCAGCTTTGGCATGGTTTCTACAGTTGGATGCCCTTCCTAATGCCATACATTTTACAGAGAGTAGTGGGTGCCTTTTTTCATGACACTGGCACTACTGAGGTCACTAAATAACTGGTAAGACAAGATAAAGAAAGAGAAAGAGAAAAGCCCCTTCAACTGAGGGGGAGGCAGCTTTTTGTCTAGTGTTGAAGGCTAAAGTATGATAGTGGGACAAGCACAGATGTCTAACTACAGAGGAAATATACAGTTACTCCACATTATGCGAGGGTCAGTGAGAATAGCAGAAAAGGTGATAAAGATAGAGTACTTTCAAGATACAAGAGGGTGAGTGTAAGGGAGAATATAAATTGTGGGATCAGGAGAGAAGGAAAGGGTAGATAATTTCGTAAGTGCGTGGGAGAATATAGCACACACACACTCACATGCATGTGTGTGCTATGTAATATGAATGTTTACAAATTTAGGGCCGATAGTTTTTGAGATACAGAATATCAATACTGAGTTCGAATCTGTAAATACTTAACCTCCATAATAACGTCTACCAGTTACGCCTGTTAAATACTTCTATTCAATTCAATACTGCATTGTCTCAGCAATCACCCATGGAATAAATATGAGGATAATCAAGTAGGCTTGCGACCTGCATTCGTTGTTTGAGAATTTCCTAGCTATTTCTATGTCCGTTGGCTGGATAGAAACCCAACCTGTTTGTGTTGTGTAATTTATTGCGAGTGTGTGAATAAGATACAACCTGCCATTCACGTATGTTAATCCATTACAATAACAACAAAAACAGTTTTTAAAATATCAGCAAGAAATGATACAGAAAAATAAAACAATAAATTAGACTATTTTTTTAAAGCATATTACATGCAATTGTAATATTTAGAAACGAATCTAAGAAACTTATAGAGTCGACCATAAATTTATGCATGATTCAAAATGTTTCTTAAACGTGCGTATGACAATCATACATGGATATCCTTGAATTTTAAGCTCCAGAAAGGAACATTTTCAAAATGGGAAATGGTTGATACCTTACCAAAAAGAAAACAAAAATGCATTACTAAAAAAGTCCAGGAGTTAGGATTTTGAGATTAAGGTTTAGGATCTGAGTTTGGGGCTACGATTATTTTTTTTTTTTTTTTTAAGTTTCAGCTTAGAGCTGCGGCCATGCTGGATGAAGTTTTTTTTTTTTAATTTCCTTTTTTGACAATTTGTTTCAAACATGAGTTTAGTCGCTTTTTCATGATGCTGAACGCTTTATAATAAGTCTGTTTTCCTAAAAGGCCAATTTTTCTTTAGAAGAGTTCTACCTGTGACCAAATTGTATTTTTGGCATAATTACTTTCGCCCTCTCTACGACCCTACTCCTGGGACTTTATTTACAAGATTTTCTAAGACTGCATTTTTTTCGTTGGTGCAAGGAGTGAACCAACTTATATATATATGTGTATATATATATATATATATATATATATATATATACCATCACCAGGAATATACTACACGGTAATGTAGAATTAAGTAAAAAAAAATATTGTAATTAGTATCTTGTGCTATTTTTCTTTTAGTAACTCCTGGGGTTATCTTCTAGTTAAACTGCAGAAATAAAAGAAAATGATAGTAATGATCGAATGAATACACATGCGAAGATGAGCACATCAAACCTAGTTTTTATTCGCATCAGTTTTTATATATATATATATATATATATATATATATGTATATATATATTATATTATATTGTGAGAGTGCGAGAGAAAAAGATTCGTAGTTCGTAAATCTCAAAATATGAATAGAATATTAGATACCCTGTGGTTGTTTAAAAGTAGGTTAACTTGACAGAGTACATATATATATATATATAAGCACCATCTACAACCATCCCAGTCTCAAAAGACATATCTAACAATGTGTCCTTCCTATATTTAAAACGATGACAAATTAGTCAATTCGTGGGGTGGGAATTTATTTTTTCAGTTCCCATAGGTAGTTTAAAATACAAAACAACCAAGCTCTATTAATTAAAACTACAATATGCATTTAAATTACCAAAGAAAACGTGCCGAGATATAATTACTGTTACCTTTGTGTTTTGTTTAATTATTTTCGGAGTTTTCTCTTGGCTTTTCTCACTTTTGTGTTTTGTTGTTGAATTGTCTTCCTTGCTTTTTGTCTTTTTTCCCCTCAAGACTGTTTTAAATGTAGGTAACAATTGTTTAGATTGGTATTCATGACGTATTGACCATTACAGGTGTGTGTGGTCAGTAGTCAGGACCCCCGAATCATGAGCTGGACAATAAAAGTCCATCAGGGAGCTGCATCTATGTTCCATTATACACTCAACGACATCATTCCAACTAATGGTGAATAGGCCGGTCACATGACACCTCCAACTGGGAGAGTCACTTCCCTTTTATTCAACAATACCCTCTCTCTCTCTGTTTCATACATACATACTCTCATTCTCACTGACTTCTTTTTCATTCTTTCTCCTTCCAGCTTTGCTTCTCCTTCTCCGTGTCACGCACACACACATACACATTCTCACCCTTTTCTCTGTCTCGCTCTCTTTCTTTTTCTTTCTGTCCGTCTCTTTATCTTTCTCGCTATCGCATACCCACTCTCAATCTATTTGTCTCTCACCTTTCCTCATTCTGTCACCTTCACACTGTCGCTCACATTCTTTCTCATTCTCCCTTGCACACTCTATTTATCGCCCTTCTTTCTCTCACACATCGCTTTCTCTCTCACAATCGCTCACATTTCTATTTCTCTCTTACGCGCGCACACACACACTTTCTCTCTCTCTCTTCTGAATACTAGAGATGACGTGAGTATTTTTATCATAAGATCATATTCATGCCAAGAACGAAAGTGCTTGTGTAGAAACATGCGAGAGTGACACCAATCCGACGCTATTTCGCAGTAGATTCCGAGAAAAAAATGACTCCAGTACTTCACAGCACTTTATTTATCGACCCCGGTTCTACGAAAAACAAAGTTGACTTAAGTTGAACTCGAACTTAGAGTGCAGAAACAAATGCGGCAAAGTATTTTACCACTCATATACATACATACATAGGAAAGTTGGTTATACATCATTAGATGTATACCTGACTTTCCTATATAAAATTAAGAATATAACGGAACGCTGAACTCCAGACTATCAACTTATACAACATTTATTCAGGTGGTAAATATATACATCTTTAGCTCTTGTTGTTACAGCTTCTGATTGTGTGAGCATAGTTGTTGGGACGTTGTTATGTAGGTGTAAGCGAGCTGTCGAGTGTAAGTCCGAAAGATGGAGAGTGACAGCTATACACGTAAAGAGACTGTCTCCAGAGTTAGGTGTTGGAGACACTTCTTGACACGTCCATGCTCTATTGCTGGCCAGCAAGAAAGAGAATGAATTGAGCGGGAACGCTTGCTTGTTTAATTCCACGCATGCGTGAGACTACGCATGCGCACGGCGTTACTACAGGGCTCCCTTGCCAGTGCGAGAAACGCACGATAATATTAAATCTGTTAGAACGCCTGAGGCAGGATGGCCACTGAAAACCACCCACAAGATGTAGCACAAAACACACACAAAGAAAAATTAAAGAAATGAAATGTACACTCGTGTGATACATGCATGCAATGTACAAATGAAATGATAATGACAAAACAACCGTGATGACAACTGTCCAGGAAACTGGAATCACGCGATGTAAAAGTCTGATTGCTTGTTTTCCCTGAAAGGAAAGAAAATGTATGAGTGCACAAGTGTGTGTGTGAGAAAAAACACAGAACATAGTAAAAGTGTCTGTAGAGACAAAAAATCCAGTTCGTACAAGAGTTACACAAGTTGATTTTGAATGTCCGTACTCAGGAAGTTGTGTTTAAGGAGCAGAGCTATAGTTGAGCGTCGGAATGCTAGTTGTGACCGGTTACCCGGTACGGAATATTCAATTCGGCTAGCTCTTACTGTTGTGCTTGAGTGGAAACATCCACTCTAACAGAGTCGATAAAACCGAGTGTGTTGATCTGGTGTGTCCCTGGTGGTGGGGTTGTTGGCGCACGACATTGTGGTAGACAGTACATTGATGGTGAAGGCGTCGGCGCAGGAACTGCTATAGCTGTGTTCTGTATGTGTGGTGGTAATGATCTGTTGAAACTTGGCGACGTCGGGGGGAATGCTTGTAGTTGGTAGTAGTAATTGTTGTCGTCACGGTGGTAATCTTGGTTGAACGAAGCTGGTGGCGAAAAGGCTGTTCGTTGATGAGTGTTTGAAAAGGTGCGCTTTTACAGACAATCGGCAGACAAATCTCTGTACGGCCATTAGCGAAAACCTCGAAGAAAAATTTTCTAAACCCAAGATGAAAAAACGACCGTGCGAACTCAAAAAGGAGAAATGGTGACGAATGGAAAAACAGAGGACTCCTTTTATTTAAACGTGTCACACGGTCGAACACCAAAATATATATCAAAGATGATATACAAGTAATTATGTTATACTTCGGTAACATTGATTTCGTAAATACCAGTAATGAGACGATAGAAAAGACAACCATATGAAATGAATAACAAGAGTTATTGTGTGGCATAAAAAATGTATGTGTATGTGAGAGTGTGAATGCGACATATAAGAACATGATAAAAAGCAGGCCGTCTATATATATGTGAGATATCACAGCAGAAAGAAAGTCAGAACACGTGAGAGTTTTATACCAAGTTCTTTGAGTACACAATTGGAAAGTCGCAGGCTGTAATTCTTGCCTGTTTATCGTGAGTGGAAAAATCCACTCTAACAGAGGCGAGAAAAAAAAAACCGCGCTTGTTGGTGTTGGTCAGTCTCCATGGCCGTATTTGTTCTTTAGTCGGGGTTCACCAGTTATAGGTTGGTAGTCCAGAGTCCATGCTGCGTTTGTTTCTTCGTCGAATCACCACTTTATAAGAAAGTGGGTTATTGCAGCTCAGTGGGCTGCGTGATCGAATCACGTCGGGGGTCACCAGTATAGGAAAGTTGGTTATACATCATTAGATGTATACCTGACTTTCCTATATAAAATTAAGAATATAACGGAACGCTGAACTCCAGACTATCAACTTATACAACATTTATTCAGGTGGTAAATATATACATCTTTAGCTCTTGTTGTTACAGCTTCTGATTGTATGAGCATAGTTGTTGGGACGTTGTTATGTAGGTGTAAGCGAGTTGTCGAGTGTAAGTCCGAAAGATGGAGAGTGACAGCTATACACGTAAAGAGACTGTCTCCAGATTTGGGTGTTGGAGACACTTCTTGACACGTCCATACTCTATTGCTGGCCAGCAAGAAAGAGAATGAATTGAGCGGGAACGCTTGCTTGTTTAATTCTACGCATGCGTGAGACTACGCATGCGCACGGCGTTACTACACATATATGTGTATGTGGAGGCGCAATGGCCCAGTGCTTAGGGCAGCGGACTCGCAGTCATAGGATCGCGGTTTCGATTCCCAGACTGGCGTTGTGAGTGTTTATTGAGCAAAAACACCTAAAGCTCCACGAGACTCCGTCAGGGGATGGTGGCGAACCCTGCTGTACTCTTTCGCCACATTCATTCTTCCTGTTTCTGTTGTGCCTGTATTTCAAAGGGCCAGCCTTGTCACACTGTGTCACGCTGAATATCCCCGAGAACTACGTTAAGGGTACACGTTTCTATGGAGTGCTCAGCCACTTGCACGTTAATTTCACGAGCAGGCTGTTCCGTTGATCGGATCAACTGGAACCCTCGTCGTCGTAAGCGACGGAGTGCCAACAACATATATATATATACACACACACAAAATGGGACAAGAACGCAAAACATCCGGATATATATATATATATATTCCATCTGAAGATATTATGCTCAGATCATATGAATTTAATATTTAATTAATATTCAGTGAGTATTGATTGAAACAGCTGTAAGGAATGATGATTAATTTGTGGTTAATAATTAATAAATTATTAACTTCCCAATCTCTATTTTCTTTTTCTTCTTTTGTGTATGTATGTATATATATATATATATATATATATATATATATATATATATATATATATATATATATATATATATAATAAGACAAGGTAGAAAATGCTAAAATAATTTTATTATGAAGAACATTTTAGTACCGGTTTCAGTTTTTACTCAGAGTAAAGCATGAAACAATTAAATTGCAGAAAAATTAAATGAAGTGTCTTAAAAATATTTCCATAGTTTTCAAATGCAAGGGACATTTTCCTTTTTTTCTGTCTGTCTGTCTGTCTCTCTCTTGCTTATATATTATTCGTTTACTAGTCTCAGTCAATTGACTACAGCCATGCTAGGGCACCACCTTAAATGGTTATAATCGAAGAAATCGACCCCAGGTCTTATACTTTGTAAGCCTAGGACTTATTCTATTGGTCTCAATTGTCGAACCGCTAAGTTACGGTGACAAAAACACACCAGCATCGGTTGTCAAGCGATGGTGGAGGGACAAACATAAACAAATATATACGCATATATATAAATATATATATATATATATATATATATATATATATATATATATATATATATATACATACACACACATATACGACGAGCTTCTTTCAGTTTCCGTCAACCATATCCACTCACAAGGCTTTGGTCGACCCGAGGCTACAGTAGAAGACACTTGCCCAAGGTGTCATGCGGTTGGTTTGAACCCGGTAGTATGTGGTTAGGAAGCCAGGTTCCTACCACATAGCCACGCCTGCACCTATATATATATATATATATATATATATATATATATATATATATATATATATATATATATATATATATATATATATATATATATATATATATATATATATATATATATATATATATATATGTGTGTGTGTGTGTGTGTGTGTGTTTTAGTCACTAGACTGCGACCACGGTGGGGCATCGCCTTGAAGAAGTGTAGTCGAATGAAATGACCCTAGTACTTATTACACACACACACACACACATATATATATATATATATAATCCTTTCTTCTGTAATTTTGGGGGACTGAAATTGGGAGGGCGTAATTCAATTACATCGATACTGGTACTTAATTCATCGACTTCAAAAATGATGAAAGGTAAAGTCGATCTCGGCGGAATTTGAACTCAGAATGTAGCGGCAGACGAAATACCAATTTCTTTATTGCCCACAGGGGGATAAACACAGAATGGTACAAAACAACTGATTGGGATCAGTAATGCGAATGGTTTACATAAAATATGACTTTAAAAATTATATAAAATATAAAAATCGAATGACATTAACAGTACATTAGACAACACAAATGAAGCGATGATCAGGCCACGCTCCGACCCCACAAGCCCCAATCTATCGCTGGCACCTTTTTTTTTTTTTCCTTTTTTTTTTTTCCTGACTATTCACACGGTTCCTTGCACGCACAACACTCGTGCAACATGCTTCCATCTCTTTTGGAACGTACACTCCGACAGACATCTCCTCTCCAGCCACACTTTCGTTTTCAAATGAAAAGTAAAAAATGAACGTAAATTGTGGCCAGAGATAAAGTTGCCTGTCTTAATTCCTTTTATCCTCGTCTTCCATACTGCCTCTTACGCTATTGCTATAACCGTGAGAAAACAATTCTTACCTTCGTTTGTTAAAACTCCCGGTGGGTCAATTTCTATAATTGACTCAGTCGACAGCTGTACTCTTCCTTCGCCGGACAACAGGTGTTCAGCATAAGCCCACATTTCAAATATCTCCGGACACTGAACAATAGCGTGAGGGACGGTTTCCCTGTCTCCCCCGCATCTTGGACAGGTCGGCGACTGACGCTTACCGTGTCTTGCAAGCTTATCCCAAACGGGCAAGGCACCTCTGTAGCATTGCCAGGTTAAGGACTTTTGGAAGTTGTCCAACGTTCTCAACCCGAATGTACGATGAAACAGGCTGTCCAGTTGAATAAACCCGAGACCTAGAGTCGCCCCCAGGCCATCGTCGCATTCAGACTCTACCAACCCACTATATAAAATCCGTGTGGAACCCCGACCGCTGGCGTTACCCGAGCGCCGGAAAAGCAAGAGGGCCTTACGACACTCTTTATGCCATTCACTCGACCTCGGTCTACGAGAGCACCAGGCTTCCTGTTCGCAAAAACTTTTGAACTCGGGCAACATTTGTCTGGCCAGCGGAGACCACACCAGTTCACTATCCAGGAGAATCCAGAGATGCCTCAATCTCAACGCATGCCTGCGCATCATTAACCAAGGCATCCCTAAACCTCCCTTTAAAGGCTTTTGACAGCAGACAGAGCGTTTCACAAGTGGCGACCTGCACTTCCACAAAAAGCGAAAGAGCTGTCTCTCCAACCTGATCAACCACGAATCCGGACAAGGCACGACGGTTAGGCGGTAGGTAATGACCGATGCGATAAACACATTGGCCACCTCCGCCCTCCTTTTCAGGGATAGCCACCGCCAAGACCAGGTCTTGACTACTGCAGCCACCCGACTCAATACCTCCGTCCAGTTCTTCTCTATCTGGAGGCCTGGACCAAACCAAACTCCCAGCAACTTAACCGGTCCTTCCGTCCAGCGCCCAACAGCGCTGTCTGAAGGCATCGACTTGCCAACCCAGGTGCCGAGTTGTAAGCCGACCAACTTTTCCCGGTTAATCTTTGCTCCTGCCACCTCCTCGTAAGCCTCAATAGTCTTACCCACTTCACGTAGGCGTGCTACTGAGGTTACGCTGATAGTGATATCATCCGCGTAAGCCGTAACAAACTCCTCTAGACCTGGTTCTCTCGGAATGCCACTCAACCTCCGCAGTAGTGGCTCGAGACCTACCACATACAAAAGCGGTGAGAGCGGACATCCTTGACGAACCGAGCGTCTGATACAGAACGGCTTCGAAAGGAAACCGTTCACCCGAACTATCGAGTCAATGTTGTGGTACAAAGCAATAAACCACATGAGGAAGCCAAGGCCCAAACCGAACCGCGCAAGCACAGTCGTCAGGTATTGATGGTCAACCCTATCAAAAGCTTTAGACTGGTCCAAATGTACCAGTGCCCCACCTTTGCCAGATTTATTACCAACCCTCTCTATGGTATAGCGGATAAGATGGAGGGTATCCTGAATGGTTCTGCCTGGGATGGCACATGTCTGTGCCTCCCCGACTATACCATCCGCGACACGCGCCAACCTTTTCGCTAAGACCTTGGCCAAAATCTTCACTTCTGCCTTTAACAGAGTAATGGGCCTGAAATTCTCTATAACGTCCCCCTTGTCCGGGTCCTTTCTGACCAACGTCACTACTCCCCGGCGCACAGATCTGGGGATAAACCCATTCTGTTGCCAGTTCGCATAAACGTCAGCCAGTAGATGCCCGAACAAGTCTGGCATACATTTATACAGCTCATACGGAAGACCATCAAGTCCCGGCGACCTACCCGCTTTACAGTCGGCCAAAGCCTCCTTCACCTCCCCAGGCGTGATTGGCCCTTCGCAAGATTCCGCATCCGACCCCGAGAGACACGGCAGACCGGCAAGAAAGTCCTCGAGGGCTCTCCCACCATCAGGACCGCCGTCACCCCCGAACAGCTGGGCGAAGTACTTCCGAAAGGCCTCACACATTTTCTCGGGTTCGTTTATCAAGACGCCATTATGGTTCGTCAAAGACCGTATCGTGGAAATATTTCCTTGCCGAGCTTCCACCACTCGAGCCCATCCAGCGGCCTTGATTCCTTCACTTCCCATCGCACGTAACTTAGCTCTGGCAATACTTCCCATGTGTTGGGCTTCAAGATGTTGGTTTAACTCCAGTCTTTTCACCTTCACTTGGTCCGCATTGCCAGTCCTCCAGGCTTCTTCTAGTTCCTTAACTATACCATCTCCTATTCTACGTCCCTTCTTAGCTAAACTTATGCTAAACCTAATAGACTCATATTTGATGGCTCTTTTTAGGGCGTACCACCATTTGTTATTAATGATGGTACCTGTCAATGCCCTCTGAATTAACATCTTGATCCGCTTTCTGTATTCCTCAATCGCCAAAAGGGACGTATTGAGTTTCCAGTAGCCAGATCCCTGACTATGTAACTTGTCTATTGTCAGTTTACAGGTAACCATCTTGTGGTCACTGTAGCTGACTAGAAAAAACTGTGGACACTTAGCTATAGACTTATCTGTTTCTCTAATTAAAATCCTATCTAGATATGTTCTGGTAGACCCGTCACTATTTGACCACGTCCACTGTGGAGTGTTTGGGTGTTCCAACCTATATGGGTCTGCTAGCTGAAAGTGACTTAGCAGATCCCGTAAGCCTGGGTTACATTTTCTGTTCGTGTTCGAGCCAACACAATCTGTGTGTGCCTCACATATTGTGTTAAAGTCTCCTAACAACACTAGCGAATGCGACGTGGCCATGAACTTGCCCAGGTCACGAAAATATTCACTTTGCGGGCCCATAATATTGGGTGCATAAATAGCAACTAGCCTGATTATCTTGCCACAACTGAATGTCAGGTCAAGAACGACCAGCCTGCCTTCTGGATCAGAAAAAACTAACTTTTTCTCGGTTACCCGGTTTCTTTTTAGTAGGACCAACACCCCACCCCACCTCCCGCCCGACTCGGAGAAACGTATTTCTCGTAGCCGTTCAGGAGGGGGGACAGATCTCTTGGCCTCTTTACTCGGGTTTCCGTTGCAACAATCACATCCAATTTTCTTGACCTGATGTCATTTAGGAAGCGTCCTTGCTTCCAGCTAGACAACAGGCCACGAACATTTAAACAGCCAATGTGAACAGACATGTCTTACCTGTTAATCAGGGCTTGTCTGGTGGAGAGGGACTCTCCACCTTTTCTTGACATAGGGTCAGAGGTGGCAAGTCTTGAAAAATGGACTGGTTAAATTCCAGTCTCATTGCCGATACAGACGTTCTGTATGTATTTAATAAAATCTTATGAGTCTTTCAATCCATTTCGTATAGTTCATAATTTTGAAATTTTTCAGACAGTTCTGCTATTCTGGTGGCTGATTTTTTTGCTTTTATTTCTCTCATTAAATCAACATTTTTGCTGTGAAGTGCTACTATCCCTCTGTCCTCCACTTCTTTCCTTGTTATTTGTGGTCGATTTCTTTTTGCTGCTTTTGTTGGTCGTTGTTCTACTTGTTTTACTTGGTTTCCATTTTCTATTTTTCTTTTACTGGTAAATTTCTTTCCTTCGGTTTCTTTATCTTTCTCTTCCTCCTCACCTTCAGATTCCTCCTCGCCTTCCTTACAGTATATGGCCTATCTGACCGCACCGAAAACATCGGGGTTTACGCCCCTCGACAAAAACGTTGAGGAACAACTCTTCCCCGACTTCTATTTTTTCTGGAAGTTGTTCAATTACAGCCTGTTCTCCTTGAATTAATAAGTGGACCGTGTGGCCGATCCAATATGTTTTTTTGGTGATGTATATTCACTTCATCTATCTTCTTTGCCAGGACCGCTGCCATCAACCACATAGGGTCGACTTTAGGAGGAACCTTTGTTATTCGTATGTTGGCAGTCCTCATACCCATGTATATAGGTATTAGAATTAAATCTTCTGTTTCCAATGAATTTATCGAGTGCATCTGTGCCGTTTCAATATTTTTTAGTTGTACCTCGATGGTACCAAATTTTTTCCTCTGGTCAGATATATGATATCCTGCCAGATGGATTTCAAACATTTTTCCACTCCCTCCTCGCTCAATTCTTCTTTCTTTTTTACAGTATGTCTTGTATATGATGGTTTTCTTTTTTCCGACAATAAATAATCCTCTGGGGGTTGAATCTTGACAACACCGTCTTGAATAGTAATCATGTCTTTGAACATTCGTAGGTCGCGTTTGTTTGTCGACAGCTGGCGGGTTCCACCTCCAGCCGCCGACGCAAAACTTCTTTTTTGTTTTCCTTCTGTTTGAAGGCTTTTCACAGTAGAATTCGTTGGTTTTGGCGATTCACCTTCAGAAGAATCTGAAACATCTCCAAGCAATAAACTTTCAATATTTTTTCCGTCGGTTGACTCTTCGCCAGACGAAGATACACTATTCGGCATCTTGCCAACGGTTAATGTCTTCCCCACAGGGGAGAACACACGATAGTCTTCGAACGAAGACTATCACACAAATAATTATAACAGGAAATAACACAAGAACAGTCAATAGAAACTTGCACTTACTGTACAAACGCACTCAAATAATTACTAATAGATACAAACTCCCGGAGCCGCTACACCGCTAAGCATCTAAACCGGTGTCACACAGACGAAATACCGCTAAGCATTTTGCCCGGCGTGCTAACGATTCTGCCAGCTCGCCGCCTATATAATAAAAGCAGAAAAACTTAATCTCACTGCAATATAACAACGTGTTTGAGTTTTACGACCGGTTATTAATTGAGCTCTTAATTACCGTGGATTTATTTTTGGATGTTTATACATCAATTCTCCCCCTCTCTCTCTTTTTCTCGCCATGTGTGAGTGTGTGTATGTATGTACACACACACACACACACACACACATAAGAAAATGGAGAAAAAATGGATGTGAGAACAATTTATTTGTATATTTTAAAATGATGAAAATTTCTTTTAAAAACATAACAAGACAAATAAAATGACTGCAAGTTGTAAAGCTAATAAATAAATAAATAAACAAATAAATAAACAAATAAATAAATAAATAAATAAAGGAACCTACATATATGTTTCAGTTTTATCACCAAGTTGATCAGCAGTTCTAAGCATTTGATTAAATGCTAAGAACGGTATCATATTCTACCTATATGGGGGTAGGGCTTCTTCAGGGTTAATTATGAGCTCATTGAACTTGGGTTATTACCTCCGCCTTCGCTACGGTGAAGGTATTGTTTTCAGTCGTGTTTGTTTGTTTGTTTGTTTGTTTGTTTGTTCATGAAAAAAATATTTCCAGAACCGCTGGATGGATTCGGATAAAACATTCAGGGATGTTTGGCCTCGTGACTGGCACGGACTGATTAGATTTTGGGATCGATTTTTTTATGACCTATGAAAGGCTACATAGAAATCGAAACAAAACAGACAAAACAAACACAAACTCGGGGGACTAAAAATTACAAAAAGGAGATAGAATCAGCAAAAAAGAAAAAAAGAAAAATAAACGAATGATAATATGAAAAAATGAAAATGAGGCGTAATGCCCACTCGACACCCGAAGTCGAGTGGTTACATTTAGTCAGTTTTTCTCTTTAACATAAAAGTCTATGTATATACATTTTTCCAGATTTTTTCTTAAAATTAAATGTCCTATGCTAGTGGTTCCCAAACTTTTTAGAGATGAGACCCACTATTTATGACACCAGTTTATGGTGACCCATTTAACTCCACTGGGATAGGGTTAGGGTTATATTAAATGTGAAACAAAACGTTTTATAACTGTTTCAACGTCTCCATACCTTATGGGCAGGTATTAACTCTAATACAAAACCTCGAAGCAGTAATTGTTATCGGCACGATCAGTGTTGTACTGCACCTAGTTAAAGTTCTCTATAAATAGGTAAAAACAGACTCTGATTTGTTAAATTTGTGAAAAAAGCCTACTGCTTGATAAAACAACCAGTCTGGTATTGAAAACATGAGTCTTGAACTATCTCGATAGACAGCAGTTAATCAAAGCTAATACGTAATTTTATAACTTTTTGCGACCCACTAGGATTCCGTTCGCGACCCATCAGTGGGTCGCGACTCGTAGTTTGGGAACCACTGTCCTATGCTATTTCTATTCTTTTCAACTCGTCATATTCGATTACAAGAGGTGGAATCTCACGCAACTAACATTCTCGTCTCCTTGCTTCTACATTAATTTCATCTATAAATCTCTCATGCTCTTCTTCAGATATTAAAATACATCCTTCATTTGCTCCAAACTCTCTTCCAGTCATCTTCACTCTTATCTGTCCCTCCCATTCCGTGATTTCTCTTTCCGCGTCCTCACTCTTCTCATATCTTATCAGGACACCTTTGTATTTACATAGTTCTTCCACTACTTTTTCTTTTCTCTCTTGTTTGTTTCTAGCTTCAAATTTCCCCTTACCTTTCTTGTTTTCTACTGAACGATCGCTTGCCTTTGATTTCTTCCTTCTTTTGGGGCTGATAACCTCATTGTCATTCTTTTCCTTTGTTTCTTCACTCTTTTTCTTCTCTTTGACTACCTGGGTACTATCCTCCTTATCTTTATCGTTCTTTACTTGTAATTGCTCCTCCGTCTACTCTTTCCTTTGCTCCTTCTCCACAACCTTTTCGCTCTGCGTAAATTCAAATAAGGGGCACTTGGTCCTCATGTGACCCCTCACACCGCATAGGTAACAATTGGGTCTCCTTCCTTCCACTACCGCATTCAAAGTTTTCTCCTCTTCGACCTCAATCTAGTAGGGGATTCGTTCTATGTCTTCGACTGTGGAAAAAAGCCACATTTCGACCCCAAATCCCCACCAGTTTAACATTTTTGTCTCTCCAACTGGTCCCAGTTCAGGTTCATCCTCGGTTGCAGCCAGAACAGCTGCCACTAACTCTCGGTATCCTGATCTGAACACTGCACCTTCCCCTGTAAGTGGGAAGCAGCGCCACCTTCTCTATCTTCAGGATGGTAGTGGAATGCATGGCCGCCTCTTCCTTTGTGGCAAACCTCACCTCCACCGTGCCAAATCTTCTTCCTCTGCCAATGAACATAATTCTCTTCACAATTTCTCCCAAACATTCTTCGATTTCTTCTCCCTTTACCATCTCTATCTTGTTAGTGGCAACCACTTGTGTCCTATATATCACCGTTCTCAAACTCTTATCATTTTTCGTCTCTGTTGGAGGGATCAGCTTAATAGTATCTCCCTCCTTTCTTATCCATTGCTCACTTCTTAAAACCTCCTCCATATTAACCTCTTTTTGCTTTGCTTCAAGTGACGCGGATGTTCTCGCCGCAGCGGCCCCTGCGTAGCTCTCCATATCGGAGGGACCTCATTTCACCCAAACTGGGGAAAAAAGAACAACAACAGCAGCACGCGCGAGACGCTTCAACAGTAATATTTGCCTTCTTCACGAACTCACAAACTGTGACTCGCACTGATTAGATTTTACGATCGATCCGGTACCGGATAAAGATTCTGGATTATTTTTCCTGTTCTTTTACTTAATTTTTGTGAGCGATCGGGTTTTTTTTAGTATTCTCGTTTGAGAGAGCAGTCGAGTTTATTTCAGATATTCTCATTTAAAAAATCATCTCTGGCTAATCGTTGAGAGGACGTTGGTGTTCCTTGGCGAGGGTTTGCGCTCTCTGAGTGCTCTTGTATTTGTACTGTTGTTTTTTTTAAAAAGAAATTTTCATGATTTTATAACATTCAGGATGACGAGATGGTCTTCGTCGCATCGACGGACAAACTACTATACTATAACATTGCGATTTGTTCCTTAGTATCATACAAGACGTTCCTTCCTTCTAACAATGCAGCTTTTGTCCTTCCCGTTGAAGAACTGAATGAGGGCTAATTTCGCCGCAAGCACTTCGTTTGCGTTGCCTTTCCTAAGCACGCCTTCTAAGTTTCTAGTTAACCCTCCCCCTATTCTACTTCTTTTCTATCGCAACTACAACCTTACTAAACTTAACTCATTGTAATTTAATCATACTTTTCATGGAAAACCACAATTTGTTGCTGACAATTTTCTGTCAATGCCGGCTTAACTAATCCGCTAATCTGGCTTCTGTAAGGTTGACGCGCCGGGACACACACCACGCATTCAGCTTCCAGTAACCGGATCTCTGCTTACGAAACCTATCTAGGTGACCGTACAGGTCACAAAATGTGCAATAAGTAGTAGACCATTTTAATTAACACATTCAGAAAATCTAAGCGGTGTCTGTCAAGCAGTTGAAAAAGTGTGAGCGGGTTTGCAAGACTCTTACATTCCCTCTCCTATCAACTAGTCCTACACAAGCCAAATGTGCACCTAAGAAAACATTCCAGTCAACCACTAGCACTAAAGAGTGGGACATTCTTTGGAAAACCTCCAAACATCTGAAGAAATCTGGCTGTTACGCCTCTATCGAAGCGTAACCAGGTGCCACTTTCGCTACTGTTTAGATCTAGGACCACCAACTTACATTCTGGGTTCAAGAGAATGGTCTGTATCGTGAGATACAGACCTTTACAAAACAGCACGGCAGTTTCATCTCCCAATTCCGGTCGACTTGGAGATAATTATATCTCGTATCCACTGAAAATGGGCATGACGGCTCGGGGATCGGAAACTCTAGTCTTGCTGATGGCCACCACCTCTATATCTTATGCCTTGATTTTGTTGAGCAGATGACTTTGCTTTCAAGGTGACTCTAGGCCACATACATTTGCACTTCCTATTCTGTGCACAGACATGATCAACAAGAGAGAAGAAACCGAGAAAGGATCACGTACCTTATTCTTATGGTAGGACTGGTGTTCCGTACCTCCGGATGGCCGTGTAGTTAATATCTTTTTTGTCTGTGTTGGAGTGCGTGATCTGAGTGCTGCTGTGTGAATTAGGTATTGCTTATAATGGTGGTATCTGTGATAAAGTGATGGTGGCGGTGTCAGGTATAACAGTTGTTGGGGTGGTTTTGGGGCAATGTTGCTCAAAGGCATCTCCATTTGTTCAGATCTGTTAGTTTTTTGCTAGTGTCTTTCTTTTTCTGTTCTTTGCATTTGTCATTTAGGTTCCTTACCGTCCTCTTCGCCACATGACGTATCCAAATGGTCCCAATCAGGGAGGGGCATGTTTTGGGGATCATTGTCATTTTGTGTTATTATTTGGGGACTTTCAGTTGCTGAGGTTGGTGATGTAGTGACTCTTGCGGGCGATGTTTATTTTCTTCTTTTCATTAATTTTGCTGCTGATGTTGTTGTAACTGTTGTTTCCAATCTTGTAGCGGATGCTGCAATCACTGATGATGCAGTTGCATGCTGTTGTTCCGAGTACGTGAGTCGTAGTTTCTGCTGTTGTTGAAGTAGTGTTGTTGGGGACTAAAAGCCTTGAGGTGTGTTGTGTTTCACATTTGTAACGTCGCTATCTTCCGCCTTCCACAACTTCCTGCACTTGCTGCCTTCCTAGGATCTCTATTAGATCAGGAATTTTGTCGAGTGACTCAAGTTTCATTTTAGCCAGAATCTTCTATCGTATCCCAACCCAATTCTCTTTCCGAAATTTTTTTTATTTCTAGAAGCGAGCTAGGGTCTTCTACATATTTCCTCACCCACCAAAAATGTAGTTCTCGTGGTATGTTTGTGACTTTTATTCGGATCACTCTCTCCTCATGATGGTGAAGTGCTTCTGAACTAGAGTTTCAAGGTGGAAAATAACTTGGATATATCAGAATTTATGGACATATCCCTCAAAACTGATGCTCTGTCACATATTCTTTTAACATAGTTTAGCTCGATCTGAAGGTATACGCTTTAACTTTATCTTTTCGTCGATAAACATCTATACTTCATGGTTTTCTTTTCTGTTTGCGCCAAGAAGTGTTGTTGTATATTAAGTGTAACTTTGTTCTGTTCGGTTAGTGTGTTTTTTCCTTGTTCTCTCTTGTTCTCTTGTAGGATAACATCCAACACATTTGCGCGATTTTAGCAAAAGAAATATTTTTTGATGAATCTTTTAATGCTGTTGGCAATGTTTGAACCATCGTTGTCGCTATTATTACTTTTTATTGAGGTAGTGGTGGTGGCGGCGGCGGTGGTGGCGGCGGCGGCGGTGGCGGCGGCGGTGGTGGCGGCGGCGGTGACGGTGATGGGAGCGGTGGAGTTGGCAATGCGCAATTTGCTGCTGCTGCTGGTAATTCTCTAAGCTTCTTTGTTGGACATGTCATTGTCCATGCCACTGCTACTGATGTTGTTGTTGTTGTTGTTGTTGTTGTTGTTGTTGTTGTTGTTGTTGCTGCTGCTGCTACTGCTGCTGCTTCTATTGTTGTTGTTATTGTTGGTGTTGCTTTTGATACTACTGCTACTATTTAATTACACTCTGAAGAATTGTGTGAGGGAAGTCGGTCGCGTAAAACGATTTCACGTTCACAACCTTCTCCCACTTTCCTCTCTTCTTGGTTCAGCGATGATGATACTCTTTTGAAATTATTTTTTATGTATCGGAGAAAAATTCCTTTCTTCCAAAATTTTGTCCTGTAGGACAAGTAACAAAAACGATTGATCAATTCCTTATGATTCTGATGAACCAAGGAATAAGACTGAACAATAGAATCTGCAAAAAGAAACTTCTAAAAAATAAAACCAAGCATAAACTCACGGAGCAGTAAGAAAAATCGCAGTCAAAAGTGCAAACGAAAAAGAATGAAATGGGAAAGAAAATAGTGATAGAATGCTGGCTGAGAAGTAAGCTAAATAAAAGAGGCTTCATGAATCGAATGATGAGAATATGGGAGGAAAAGGGAGGTTTTGAAACATCCACCCAGCGACTGATAGATCAAGCAAGAGCAATCCGTAGGAACGGTAGAGATTGCAGAAATTCAGAGAAGCTTAAAAATAGAGCAGAAGGAGAGTGAAACAGCAGTAGCAGAAAGCGGTAATGAAGGGGTAAGAGATGAAGAACATGCAACAGATGGAAACCGCAGAGTACCAGAAAATACTGATAAAGTAACTAATGAAGACGATCTAGAAAAAACAAGTGACAGTAAGTACTGCACAAGACTTGAATGATGAAGAGAAGATCTTAGAAATGTTGCGAGGTCAAATGCCTGATGGGAACAATGAAGTACCACCAAATGTAAGATATATGGATAGAAAAATGTGAGGAGATCCACAGGCAAAGTAAATGACATTTTAAGTATGATTAAAACAGAAAACATCAGTGAAACAAACCAGGTAATCATAGCTGCTACTAATGTCGTAGCTAACATAGTAGACTACAAGCGAAAAAGTAAAGATATAACAGCATTTGAAAAGAAGGAACCAAACTGGAAGACGAGAATACGAATGAAGATGAAAAAGACACGGAAAGAACTGAGGCAATTGAATAGGATAATGAGAAGAGAGCTCAAGAATAAGGTAGTAATCAAAAACTTGAATGGACAGTACCGATTAGAAGAAAGGGGAAAACAAACAGTACATGAAGAATTGACACAAAAGATAACGACAGCATTAAAGGCCAAATTGAAAAGATATGCTAGATGCAACGTTTCGAATAGAATAGATTGTTCCAATAAAATTGAAGGCGTTTATTTGAGGAAATAGAGGGAGACCAACACCAGGAACTGATCCCAGATGTGGAAGAAAGTAAAGAAGTTTGGAGAGAGCTATGGAACAGGCTGGCCAGACATAAAGAAAGCGCAGGGTGTCTAACAAAGGTGGAAAGACAACTTGTGACTCTGCCAAGACAAAAAGACGTCAAAATTAATCTATATAGGGTGAAACAGAAGTGAAAAATAAATAGCAAATTGGAAAGAACCAGGCCCAGATGGAGTACAAGGCTATTGGTTGAAGAACTTTACACAGTTGCATGACAGGATCGCAGCACAACTGGATGACTGCCTGCAGCAAGGTCACATCCTTGCCTAGATGAACGCTGCTATGCCTTAAGGATCGTTTGAGAGGAACTTGGCATCAAATTATCGACCAATAATCTGTTTACCACTTATGTGGAAGCTTATAGTGGAGGCGCAATGGCCCAGTGGTTAGGGCAGCGGACTCGCGGTCATAGGACCGCGGTTTCGATTCCCAGACCGGGCATCGTGAGTGTTTATTGAGCGAAAACACCTAAAGCTCCACGAGGTTCCGGCAGGAGATTTGTGGCGAACCCTGCTGTACTCTTCCACCACAACTTTCTCTCACTCTTACTTCCTGTTTCTGTTGTGCCTGTAATTCAAAGGGTCAGCCTTGTCACACTGTGTCACACTGAATATCCGCGAGGACTACGTTAAGGGTACACGTGTCTGTGGAATGCTCAGCCACTTGCACGTTAATTTCACGAGCAGGCTGTTCCGTTGATCGGATCAACTGGAACCCTCGACGTCGTAAGCGACGGAGTGCCAACGGAAGCTTATAACCTGTGCATTGGCGGAAGAATTATACAATCATCTGGAAAGTAACAATTTACTTCCAGAAGAAGAGAAAGGATACAGGAAACAAAATAAGGCAGAAAAAGATTACTCATTAGCTGATAAAATAATAATTAGAAATTGTAGACGCAGATTGACGGGATTGAATATAGCATGGATAGATTACAAAAATGCATACGACATGGTACCACACAGTTGGATAAGTAAAGCAATGAGCATGTTTGGAAGAGCAAAAAAAATATGGAGAAAATGCATAATGAAAGTATGAGACATTGGAATACTGAATTGATCGGAGGAAAACAGAAACTTGGTAAAGTGAACATCAGACGCGGAATATTCCATTACTATTCGGATTGGTCATGACACCGCCCACTATGATACTACGAAAAATTAAAATTGCTTACGATTTGCTTATTATTATCATCATTATTGTTATTATCAATAATAATAATAATAATAATAATAATAATAATAATAATAATAATAATAATAATGGGAGTGTTATCATGTACATTGTTTTGTCTTGGTATAAAAGATGGGCTACAGCAAATATTCTGCTCAATACCACAGATTTGCTTGTCAGTTGTTTGACCTTAACCAGTTGAGCATATGTGCATCTCTGATCACGAGCAGAAATAGTTGAGGAGCATCATAGCCATGTGTTGAGAGGAATTCTTTCGTGTTTGAATAATTCACCTCCGGAAACATGGGTGTTTTGTTCATCATCCTTAAAACAAAGGATTCGACGTCCTTTTGAGCGGGATGGGCTACTTGACCTGAAGAAAATTCTAACTGGGTCCCACCTGCAAGGTCATGCACCGTTTATCTTGATACGAGATCACCATGTCGCGCACATATGTTTGTGATGCATGTGCCTGGTGTACCCTTATCAGACGGGTAGTCATGGTGGCTATATTGGGCTTCGTATAATTGTACTCTAGTGTCACTTTGATGACATGCGCTGCTCTCTAACTCAGTAGTAGTAGTAATAATAATAATAAAGACATTATATTGAAAGACTTCAGACAAAAATCATGTCTCCTCATTGATATGACTGTCTCAATCGATATAAATGTATCTGTCAAGACCTACCAAAAACTGAGCGAGTATAAAAATCTTGAAATAGAAATTGACAAAATGTGGAACCTCAAAACTAAAACAATACCTAGGAATGATAGCAAAAAAGGGGCTGATTGTTACCTAGTTCAGATACCAGGAAACCCCCAAAATGGCAGAAATTCAACAGATAGTGCTCATGGGAACTGCCCATATCCTACGTAAAATACTGTCTATGTAATCTCAAATTTTAAAACAAACTTATAATTTTCTTGTTTTCTTAAACATTCTCTAGAACAATACTGTGTTCTAGTATATGACACCCTATGCATATGACCCAAATATATGACACCCTAGGCATAACACCAACATGAACTTCTAACTTGTTGTCTTTTGAGGTCACTGGGTGAGACTTGGAGCCAAAGTGTACAAATAAAAAACAATAGTCAGACATATAATAATAATAATAATAATAATAATAATAATAATAATAATAATAATAATAATAATAATAATAATAATAATAATAATAATAAAGAGGTGAAGAAAAGAGAATTAAATTTTTTAAAATGCATCTATCATGTCCAGGTTGAAAACAAAACAAGAATAATAAAAGATACATGAAAAGAAAATATTTATAGGTTTCGTTTGTTTATAACTGGTTAATCAGGTTATAACAAGGAAAATGGTAACTTCGTGGTTGGTGATAAAAACAATGATTAATAGAAATAAAAGTAAATAAATAAAGACGTAAAATATTTATAAAATCCTGTTCTCTCTTGAGGTTAGGAAATAGGTGGTAATAGATGAATGAGTTAAGCCATAAAGTTCTGTGAACTTATTGTTGCGTGATGAAAGGGAAAATTATTGAGTTGTGTAATAATGAGTAAAAGGCGATGAGTGAATGATTGGTAATAAAAAAGTTTTGTATAAATCTGATGGAACTCTCCTGCTACTCGAAAACTCTAGCAGGATTGGGGTCATGATGAAAGGAAATATTCAAGGAGTTGGAGAATGTTGTTAATGATTATTTCCATCCTCTTTGAGATATTGGTTTCAAATCTTCATACAAGGCCGGTGCTCAGCTAGTACTTTTATCGATCCCGAAAGGATGAAAGACAAAAAAGTGACCGATTGAATATGCACAAGGCTTAAAGATAAGGAATTTTTTTCTGTTTGGCTGCAGCTGTGGATATTTCAAAGTTTATTGAAAATGTTAAAATTTGGTGTATTAATGTAGTTTCCCAAACTGAATCTCAGGAGATATTTCACTTTTTCTAAATAAAAAAAAAAGTTTTAAAAAAAGCAATTGAGGTTTGATAATTTTCCTCCAGTCAAAAAACAGGATTTGGAAGCTGTCATTTTGTGCGTGACGTATTTTAGTATGAAACAGTAAATAAATCAATTTCTGCTTTACGCATTTTTTGCAATTTTCAGAAATTTTTTGCGAATTTGTATTCTACACTCGGGAATTCATACGATTATGCAAAATAAAAAAAAAAATTGGGATGTTTTGCTTGTTGCTCTCCAAGAATCATGGCCTCATTCTAAGTTACACATTACAAACTTTCGAAGTAAATATATACTTTCAACCATATTGGCTTGTTGTACAATCTAGGCTGATTGAAGGTCTAC
>NC_142930.1:131477987-131587987 GCF_046866305.1 Octopus bimaculoides
GTGTTTGGCCCTCACTTTTATTACTGCACACGGCAAAAGAAAGTGGGTTAGGAAATTGTAAGGGCTTAAACTTGAATGGGATATTAGATAGTATAACTGGTATACAAGGAACGAAGACGGTGTCACGTTTACCACAGCCAGTAAGAATATTTGCCTCAGTGCAAATATTCAGCCCTATTCCTAACAGACAGTGCTCCTTGTTCTCTCGACCTTAGATATACAAAGATCTGATAAAACTAGTCTATAAATTAAAACTGATCCCATAAAACAGTGATAAACAAAATCTGTAACAAGTCTTTCTTCCTGATACCTTAGTATCTTCTAAGCTGAAGTGAAGGCAGCATGTTCTTTGTCTATCGCCTTACCTTCTTGGAGATTTTAGGTAAAATTAAACTAATGTGTCCATCTGTTTTAATTTAATTTAATTCTATGTCTTTATGCAGCCGAGGATTGCTCTGCATTTAAATTGATGTAATGATTGCATTGTTCAATTAAATGGAGTTGCTTGAAACGATCGTACTGCATTACCTCTGGATATCCTTGTTGCTTATTTTGATTTTAATCACCTTATTTTAAAATTGTATGGATGATACCGTACTAAATTCTGGTGCCTCAACTTAAGTACCATATTCATCTGAATCTATATACACACACACAAACGCACGCCCGCATACACACACACAAGCTGAATTACCCGGTAATACCCAGAAAAGTAGGGGTTATTTCCAGTTCCCATTCCCATTACACTGTTTCATGTCCTATCCCGTTCCCTGTTCAGTTACCGTTTTAGTTCTGCTTTAATTCCTATCCTAATCCTATGCCAATATATAAATTTTAGAATCAGTTAGGCGTAATTAAGCCATTAAATATTTTATTAACCTTTATGGTTATAGTCTATTGCTAAAAATAAGATATTACGAACTATTAGTACGATTAGTGGGTGAATAAGGAATCTCCCTATATTATTTTAACAAACGAATATGCATCTAAGTAAAATTTTTTATTTCTTTATTGCCCACAGGGGGCTAAACATAGAGGAGACAAGCAAGGACAGACAAAGGGATTAAGTCGATTACATCGACCCAGTGCGTAACTGGTACTTATTTAATCGACCCCGAAAGAATGAAAAGCAAAGTTGATCTCGGCGGCATTTGAACTCAGAACATAACAGCAGACGAAATACCGCTAAGCATTTCGCCCAGCATCCTAACGATTCTGCCAGCTACAAATACATTGACGGATAGTCCGCGTATTGTAGCTGGCGTTGTTGCCTGTCGTAGCTTATCGTAGCTGATTTGTAAACATGTGCTACAGCCCATTCCCTAGAGGGCCCGTCATAGATTTTTATTGAAATTCAATTCGCCTAAAATTCAACTGGATGGGAAACATATTTTTGAATACTTGTGAGTAGAATTACGAATACATATTCAATACATGCTGGCATAATTGTATGGTTAAGGTGTTTGCTTCCAGACTACACAGTTTTGAGTTCAATCTAACTACGCAGTACCTCGGACAAGTGTCTTCTATGATAGCCACGGGCCAGCCAATGCTTTGTGACTGAATTTGGTAGATGGAAACAATGTGAAATCCCATCGTGTATATGTGTTTGTATATGTGTGTGTGTATATGCATGTGTGTTTGTCTCTCCCCTCCTCCCAACGCCACACACACACACACACACACACACTGCCTAACAATCGGTGTTGCTTTATTTACGTACCACACCATACAAAGATAATTAGTACTGGGGTAGAGTTGTTTGACTCAGCCCTTCAAGGCGGTGCTCAGTATGGCCGCAGTCCAATGACTGAAACAAGTAAAAGATAAAAAAATAAGACATTACTGAAGCTAGACAATACTAGCTTAATTCAATATTTTCCTACGTTCTGAGTTCAAATTCCGCCGAGGTCGACTTTGCCTTTCATCCTTTCGGGGTAGATAAATTAAGGACCAGTTGCGTACTGGGATCGATGTAATCGACTAGCCTCTCCTCAAAAATTTAGGGCCTTGCGCCTAGAGTAGAAAGGAATATTCTACTACTACTACTACTACTACAACTACAACTACTACAACTACTACCAAACACCATCACCACCGCCACCACCACAACAATATAAAACTGCTAATTACACTGACCTCTACTAACAAATATCACTGTAACAGCACTATGGAAACCATTATAAACTGATAAACAGTGTTTCACGATTGAATGGGTTTTCCACCTGACAACGTAAATATATTTCCTTTATATATGTGCGTGTATAAACACGTGTGTATGTATATACACATATATTTATGTATATGATTGCTTTTGCTAGAGCATTCCAATTACATATCGGGTCAATCTATTTATCTGTCTGTCTATCTATTTATCTATATCTATCTATCTGCCCGTCTCTCTCTCTCTTCCCGTCTCTCTTTATCTTTCAATCTATCAATATGAATACATACGTTGAAGCATATGTAACAATTGGAATAAAGGAGTACCAAGTTATACCCATGTTCTTCTCCCTTATATATATATATGTAAGAACGACCGTGCGAACCCAAAAGGAGAAATGGTGACGAATGGAAAAAAGGGACTCCTTTTATTTAAACGCGTCACACGGTCGAACACAAAATTATATCAAGTGATATATAAATATGTTATACTTCGATAACATAGTGATTTCGTAAATAGCCAGTAATGAAGACGATAAAACACAACCGATAGAAGATGAATAACAGTAATATTTATTGTAGCGTTATAATGTATGCCTGTGTGTGAGTGTGAATGCGACATAATGAAAACATAATAAAAGACAGGCCGTCGTATAAAGAAAAGAGTGTGTGTAAGTGATACATGTATGTGTATGCGTGATATACAGCAGATATAAAAAGAGTCAGTAACACATATAAGAATTTGCCAGTCCTTAGAGTACACAATAGTAATAGTCTGTATGTAAGAAGTTGAGGCGTGTGTGGCAGGGCGATCACTCGTCGTGATGTTAGGGCTTCCATGCCAGGCCGGGTTCTGGAATACAGATGTTCGTCGCAGGCTGTTATTTCGTGGTGAAGATGAATCACACAAACAGAATCGAAGAGAGAAATGCCGCGGTTACTGTTTGGTAGCTTGTGTACGTGGAAAGTCGTGTTGACGACGTCGGTGGCGAATCTTGTAGTTCGTAGTTGGAGTGGTGTTGACGCTGGCGGCGACGATGGTGGTAGTCGTAGTGTCGTGTTGACTGGCGGCGACGATGCTGGTAGTAGTCGTAGAGTCGTGTTGATGTAGTTGCTGGAACTGCTGCTGCTGATCTGTGTGGTACACGGAACAGTCTCTAAGAGAACTGAACCGAGACGAATTTGCCGGGTGTAACTCAATCTATTTAAAGCAAAATAGGGGCTCCAGAAAGGTATTAGAAAAACACTATCACGTGACCTTATTAGGAGCTGTGATTGGTCAGTTTGCGTTCTGGCGGGAACGGTACGAAACAGTTGCCACTTCAAATAATAATCAGTCACGTGATGACAGGGAAATATGTTTTCTACTACGCCCGCGCTTGTTTATATATAATAGTGAGAAGATAGTTTGTTTGTATATAATGGCGATAGGTAGTTTCACTACACCAGCCTCGCACCAATCGGTTTGTCGAAGACAAGCAGACGAAAATAAAAAAAAAATGTAGTGAAAAAGAACTGAAAGAACGGTTGGTCTATTACTGGCATTTAGTCACCATTTTAGGAAAGCTATGTGAACTTTTCACGTTGAGCTGCGTGTTGACATCACGTCGGATTCAGATCAGAAGGACTGTATGAACGAATCACGTCGGGGTCACCAGTTTGTAAGAGCGACCGTGCGAACCCAAAAGGAGAAATGGTGACGAATGGAAAAAAGGGACTCCTTTTATTTAAACGCGTCACACGGTCGAACACAAAATTATATCAAGTGATATATAAATATGTTATACTTCGATAACATAGTGATTTCGTAAATAGCCAGTAATGAAGACGATAGAACACAACCGATAGAAGATGAATAACAGTAATATTTATTGTAGCGTTATAATGTATGTCTGTGTGTATCCCTTGGTTTCGTTCTCATAATTGTTTCACTAATCCAATAACAACAATACAAAGTATGTAGCCCTTAAAACGGTTTTTGTGCATTTACAGAGAATACTGAACTGTCTTACACAGGATCTTGTTTTTAGAAATTCCCAATAAGTTATGAATACCCAAATTGTGAAGTCAGTTATGTAATAACATGAAATTAGTTACCCGATTATAAGAATTCAAATAAAGTAGCCTCGAAAAGAGCTTTAATGCGTTCCCAGAGTATATAGAACTTAGGAGGAAATACTAATAAGGTATGTATATTAAAATCGTGAAGCATGTTACGTAATAACAGGCTAATCACATATGAGATAACAATTCAAAGTAAATAACTCTGAAAAGGGCTTTTGTGCGTTTCCAGAGAATATTACCCTTAGGGGCGCTAGTGTTGGTATATTCGTGAATAAGTCACTAACCGAAATAAGTGGATCTATTGTTTAGGAAAATACTATTTACTTGTTTCAGGGTTGTACTAGATAAATTGCGAAAATAACTCAAACAGTTCAAATACTAAGAAATAAGCATACTCAATTTCATTTTTACCAAATTATTTAGGAAAGTGAATGGGTTATTTCCTTTGGTTTATAAAATAAAATATATTAGATATATATAAGGATCACTTCCAGGGGCCCTATTATCGATTTTTTTTCAACAATCTGAGTATGCCACGAGGTTTCCAGACATGAGTTCTACTCACGTGTCAAGTTTCATCAAAATGGATAAACGATGAAACACACCTACAGACAGAATTTTCCACTTATGTAGTAGATATGTGTGTGTGTGTGTTGCGTGCGCGCGCGCGTACACTTCAGAGGGTAATAAGTTAGAAAAGAAGCTATGTCCGGCCACCTAGAATAAAGAACTCAAAGATAAGTCTGCGAGTGAATCATCATTATTAAGCAATATCTGAGGGCGGCATGCTGGCAGAATCGTTAACACACAAGAGGAAATGCTTAGCGGTATTTTGCCCGTCGCTACGTTCTGAGTTCAAATTCCGCTGAGGTCGACTTTGCCTGTCATCCTTTCCGGGTCGATAAATTAGATACCAGTGAAACACTGGGGTCGATGTAATCCACTAGTCCCCTCCCCCAAATTTCAGGCCTTGTGCCTATAATAGGAAGGATTATTAAGCAATACCATATACTTAATGTATATGTGTTAGTAAACGCTACAAAGCTGTAGTATTTCGTCTAAGCGAGACCCTTTAAAAACGTATCGTGTTAAAAAACAAACGCAGTATATCTCAAAGCTGGCGAAACGAAAATAATTGGTTGTATTTGGATATTAATTGGAGAATTTAACCTTTTATTTTCGGGAATCTGAAGGTTATAGTTCAGAGCTCAGTCCAGCATTTCAACAGATTCGATGTATTTATTTATGTGAGTGAGCTTTGAGGCCACGGAGTTTTTAAAGGTTCACAAAAGAATGTAGCTAGGTGGAAAAGTCAGATGGTCAACAGATTTCTTTACTTGGTGTTAGTGATATTTAAGAGATCTGATTTGTTTGGGGAAGGTGGAGGTCATTAGTCACACACCTAAAATTATATAATTAGAGGTATTGATATAGGTGTGACAGCTTTAGGTCATAGTGCTGTTAACATAGAAATGTGTTTATCTTGTGCTTAATGTCGTTAAAAGTAACTGCCCGTTTAAAAATATAAAATGCTCCAAGTGTGGTAAGATAGATCATAAAAAATCACACTGTAAAACAAAACCTAAAAAACAGTTCAACAGAAAAAAAATCACGTAACATGTTATCGGTGACAAGAAATACGCACGAGTCTCAAAGGAAATTTGTGTAAGTAAAAATTAATAACACAAACGTAAAGTTACAATTAGATATGGCCAGTGATATCTCGATAACTTACACAGATACATGGAAAAAAATCGGGAGACCTAGATTAAAAGCAACTTCGAAAATTGCACTTGGTGTTTCAGGAAAAAAAAATTACGTTTTAAGGGCGAAATTTTAAGTGACGTTACATTTCGTGGAAAAACCTTAAAAGCCAAAGTTTTTATGTTGAATAATACAAGTTTATTCGGAACAGACGGGATGGAATTATTTAGCTTATGGGATCTCTTCAAATCCTTTCTCTAAAAATGTGATTTTTCCGCCAGTACAAGTAAGTCATCAGACAAAATAAATAAATAAACAAAAAAATTTCAAAAATTTTTCCTGAAGTTCTGTCTGATGAATTAGGTCTGTGCACCAAAACAAAGGCGAAGTTTCAAATAAAAGTTCAAGATTCAGCACCATAAAGCAATGGTGTCAAAACCACCGACCAATATCCATTAATTTTCACCTTCAGTGATACGTCATAGTTGTTTATACACACACACACACACACACACGTACACACAATGTATTAGGAAGAAGTAATATCTATTCCAAATTGCATAATTGTTTCGGTAACAAATATTCACCTCTTTGTCAAGGGAGAATAATTTCAAATAAATAGTCAGAAAATATGTCGGCGAAGAATATTTATGTACAAGGAGTTAGCAAATGAAAAATAAAGAATAAGGAAATATAAAAAGGAACATGAAAACGCAACAGTCAACCAATTTATAAACAGGGACGCAGTCGCACTATCAGAAAGAAAAAAAAAAGATTGTTGGCTCTTCAAAGCATTTTGACATCGGTCTATGAGTTTGATGTGTAGTTGGCAAGCGTCATTGGTTAGTTTCTTCATGACGTCATCGATCAATTTGAAAGAGCTGATTTTTGTTTTTTGAAATCTTTCTAATTAGAGAAAATGTTTCCCGAGTTCATATTGAGACGGACATACTACATGCATCCACACGCACACGCACACATACAGAGAAAGAAAGAGAGAGAGAGGCAGGCAGGTAGTCAGACAGACATACAGACAGACAGACATACAGACAGGTAGATAGATAGTCATCTGTGGTAATACTGGTCAAGATTATATGGTACTGAAGGTGGTCTAACAAGTCTAAAACGGCCCGAGCTGTCGTCTCATTATCACTATCCAAATCAGTCTCCATTTTATTCCCCACATACCATTTTAAATTCATTTTTAATTAAACAAGATTTAATTAGAATTTAGAAAAAAAACACCAGTGTGCCCTGATGCGATAAATAATTGTGGCGAGTACATATTCCTATATTTTATTTATTTACTGACTTCTTTTTTATTCCTTTTTACAGCATTTTCTTTCAGTTTACTTTTTTTTCTACTCAAGGCACAAAGCCCAAAATTTGGGGGGAGGTGGCCAGTTGATTAGATCAACCCCAGTAGTCACTGGTACTTAATTTATCGACCCTCGAAAGGATAAAAGGCAAAGTTGACTTTGGCGGAATTTGAACTCAGAACGTAAAGAAAGACTAAATACCGCTAAGCATTTCGCTCGGCGTGCTAACGTTTCTTATTTCTTTATTACCTACAAGGGGCTAAACACAGAGGGGACAAACAAGGACATTAAGTTGATTATATCGACCCCAGTGCGTAACTGGTACTTATTTAATCGACCCCGAAAGGATGAAAGGCAAAGTCGACCTCGGCGGAATTTGAACTCAGAACATAGCGGCAGACGAAATACCGCTAAGCATTTCGCCCGGCGTGCTAACGTTTCTGCCACCTCGCCGCCTCAGATATTCTTTTTCCACTCTAGGCACAAGGCCCGAAATTTTGAGGGAGGAGGCCAGTCGATTAGATCGACCCCAGTACGCAACTTTCAGTTTACTTTTGAAAGAAGTATGTATTCGTTTACGATTTTCTGCTTGATAGAATTTAAAGAAAGTCTTCCCATGGCACTTCTCACAAGAAAAATTTTCCAATATTCCCAGTGCTCTTTGCATGTTAGTGGAATATCACTGAGGTAAGTGGAGAGACGTTTAACTATCTCGTGGCCGTATTTAAGTGTGGTGAGAGAAAGGAGGCTGAATCTGAGGCTAGAACTAAAGGTGCTGGCGCAGTGATGCACCAACTTCAACATTCGATCCTCAGAAGAGGAAGGGTTGGCAGAACAGCCAAACTTGCTATCTTCAATTCGGTTTTCCTGCCAACACTCAACTATGGTTATGAAAATTGTGAATGACCGAAAGTGTACGATCACAAATGCAAGCGGCTGAAATGGGGTTCCTCCGAAAGTTCTCTCGAGTACCGTTACTCGACAGGGTTCATAGCTCAGATAACAGGGAGTGTCTCTCCAGGTCGAACCGCTATGTCTCCGCTTTGCGAGGTCACAGCTCCGGTACTATGCACATTTGATTAGAATGTCGCATATTGCAGGGAAGAATTGCAAGAAAGATTCTTCAAGCCGGGTCAAGATTCTTCAAGCCGAGTCAAGATTCTTCAAGCTGAGACCTAGTGCTAGACCAAGAACGTGATAGTTGGATAACATCCAAAGACTCAGTCGCACTCGGGAATCCAGCTGGAAATTGTAATGACAGTTGCTTCTGACAGGACTCTATGGAGGAAGAGTGGATGGAAAAGATGGATGTATGGCTGATAGATGTCGATAGCACTCGTGCTTGAGCTGATTTGCTAACTTCTCGGAGTTGTATATGACTGCTGGTATTGAGAACTGGTTGTTATTTCCAGCGCTGGAGGTCAACAGTGGTACATAGAAGAAGAAAACGACGAAATCTGTTGAAGATTTTACGAACAAGCTTTATTTCTGTTGAGAGAGTTTGAATGTTATTGAAATAGTAATAGGACAAACGTTGAGAGAGTTTGGATGTTGTTGAAATAGCATTCTAAAAGTTAACCGTTAGTCGTGGCGTTGCTGTTGATATTTCGCTATGATAATATTAGTTAGGTTCAGTCGCTGCCCGTGTCTGTTCGCCATCCGTCCTTGTTGTCTCTGCTACATCCCAAAGCTCTTTTTTGGATCTCAGTCGCATGTGTATGTAATTTTATACCAATTAAGAGGCTCAGAAAGGAAGACGCCAAAAGTTGATATCGTCACTGGAGCCTATTCCACATAAAGTCGTGATTGGCCAGATTCGTTGATCATGTGGGTAACATTCCAGCAAATCGCGACATTCGGGTGATTGTTGATAATTCTCACTTCAGATGGATGGATAGATAAAATCTAAAAAATATTAAAAGCTTTTCTTCCGTAACATCCTTGACCACAACTGATCAATACGCTCATGATATATTTTCATCGTGTCGTTAGCACGCTAGGTGAAATGCTTACCGGTATTTTGTCTGTCTTTACGTTCTGAGTTCAAATTCCGCCGAGGTCGACTTTGCCTTTCATCCTTTCGGGGTCGATAAATTAAGTACCAGTTGCGTACTGGGGTCGATCTAATCGGCTGGTCCCCTCCTCAAAAATTTCGGGCTTTGTGCCTAGAGTAAAAAAGGATATATTTTCCTCGTTAGAGTGCAATTTTAATTATTTGAAATTACTCGGTACATCTTTTTATGCTAGCTCCGACCATACCATTTTGTTTTCATGCAGAGCATGTCTCTGGGTATTTTTCCTCAGTCCCCCATTTTTCTTTCTTTTCCAAAGTTAACGCCTAAGGTACTGCTGAAGTTAAATCTACACTTTAACCTCTTCTATGGGCTACGAGATTGGTCAACCCATTCACCATTTTCTCTAATCAATGAACTAGATCCAGAACCTAGCAACAGTTCAGGTGTTACCATACTGTTACTACAACAATGGTTACTGCTACTTCCTCTACCAATGACAACAACAAACCATCACCATCACAACTACAGGTATTCATTTAGGCAAGAGTAAACTTCTGACAACGCAATTCAATACGCGAAATGTAAATATATGAGAGAAAATTTTAAAGTCTGTTGACATGAGACTTAGCAGCTCAATTGCTGACATGAAAATTGTGCAAACGCACTTCTTTTATTGATTGGTTCAGTTAGTGATATCAATACTTGGTGACTGACATCGTTTCGCTTTATTCACGCTGACCGTTACTCTCTTACGCGTGCATAATAATCGTCTCTGATAACAGAAGCTTTAAACTTACGCATTTACACGCGCAGGCACAAACATCCATTCATATCTATCTTTTTTCTTTCCTTCTTTATATCAATCTGTCTACCCATCCATCTATTCTTTTTCTATCTATCTATCTGTCTGTCTGTCTGTCTGCCAATCCATCTCTCTGTCTATCCATCTGTCTGTCTATATATCTATCTACCTGCCGGATCTTTCTGAATTGACGGGCACCACTTTTCATTAATGTTTTATGTAGTGTTTTTGGTACCGAAACACTTTCATACTTCGTATACTTGTATATTTTGTGTTATAGAACAGATAAAAAATTTTGTATTCGAAGTTATTTCATGTAAAAAAATTGTCGTATTTCGGTAATTTCAACCAATCACTGACGTCTATTGAGGTGAAAACAATTACTGCTGTGAATTGTGAACACCACACGTTGTGCGGTGTAATGGGATCTTTTCCCTTGAAATAAAAGATTTTCCACAGTTGAAGTCAGGTTTGACACAGAAGAGCAAACAAAAACTTACTCAACACAGTCACTAGAGTGCGAAGAAATCATAATGATTCCTACGTACCTAGGTCGTCGGGTTACAAAAATAAAAAATAAAGATGTGCCCCCTGAAACTGAAGCACGATGGCAGGTGTCAGCCATAGGCTAAAATTTCGAGGAAGTTATTACCATCTTGTCTGCAACAAAGGACACTTTGCAAACAGAACAGAATAAAATAAGCAAAAATGACAAACTTAGCTGAAAATAGTGTCCTTTGTTAAAAGTCTAGTGCTGAAAGTGAAAAGATGTGCATGCAAAGAAAAAAAGTTGTTGAAAGTCTATGTGAGAGTCTTAGATATATGCAAAAGTTCGTAGACAATGCAGGGTTTGTACGTTGGGACGAGACGGAAAGCATGTGTGTGCCGAAAAGGTTGCATGTGCAGGCTTCCGCGCTTTCTTCCAGTTGGTTTCTGCGGATGTAGCTTTCGAAATGATACATTTATTGCCTTCCATGGTGGGCGAATTCCTTGTGCGTCGGCAGTGTTGCATTGTAGTGAAGTGCATCGTAGATTGCATCGCAGTATAGTGCCTTCTGTTACGCGTACTGTAACAAGTGGAACGAAGGTGCATCTTGGTGGTAACAAAGGTTGTCATTCTTTAACTCTGGTTTAGCGACTGTTGATATGAAGACTGTAGTTCTTTAGTTCGAAGTCAGCAAAATACAGCGGCATGTAGCATTAGTGTAATCGATGGATGTGACAACTGTTCATGCGAACAGCCTTCACGTGAAGGCTGCAATTCGTTAATTTTACAATTGGGGTCACCAATTGTGATCGATGCCTGTTATGGTGGAACGTCCGGTAGGCTAGTATAACAGTATGACTCAGTTCGTAAAGCATGCAAGGTAAAGAGTTAATTTCGGCCTGTGTGTGTGTGTACACGATCTCATAGTAATATATATATAGAGAGAGATATGGTAATGTTGCAGAGAAAAGAAATTGAGCTAATTAAAGCGAGAGAGTGTGGGAGGAGACAGCTTCTACGTTGTCATATTTTTTGGTTAATCGCTTGGCCTTGTAAGAACTTTCTGGAGTCACTCAATTTCCTGTGATGTGTTGGTGGTGGCTTTCATCCAAACCAAACAAACCTTGACGTCGTAACTTCTCGACACTGAGCAACACTGGAGTTTCATCTTTTTCACGTCTCACCGATATCAGTAGTAGTAAGTTTCACACATAATGACAATGTTATTAGAACATGAAATTAATGAATGTAGAATACAATTGCATATATTATAATTAATGAAATATTTCAAACAATAAAAGAAAAATGAGCTAAAAATAGTTTGGTATGTGTAACGGCGCCTTTTTTATGTGCTCGCTCCCCAATAAATTTAGAACCTGGCTATGCCCTTGGCATAGTAAGTGACATAGTAAGTGACGTCGTAAGTGACGGAGTGCCAACAACATGTGGATAATAAAATGTCATTAATAAGAGGTAGTATTGGTTATAATTACTGGATACCTTACAGCATAATTTCTTTCATTTTTTGCTATTTTTAGAAAGATGAATTTAGGTGTTCCCGAGAGCTGTCGGCTCAATAACAATGGCTAATTTCCAGAAATCTCTGGTTTGTCAATGTTAGCAATAGAAATTCCCTATTCAAGTCAAATCCTACAAATCACGGAAGTGCCGAAGTGAGCACCGAGTGAGGATACCGTTTCGTATGTAATTTATGCTTTTTTTTTTTTTGTGTTTCGGTGTCGAGCATTACTGATTTGTGATGTCGAATAATTGAAGTCTCGATTCGGACGGACTGAGCTAACGGCCAAGTTCATCCTGTAATTTTTTTTCCTGCCTTATTTTTTACCGAGAAGGAGGAGCAATTTTCTTCTGTTGACTAGTTATGGTGAAAGTAGTTGTGTGGTAGACGAAACTTAAAAGACTTGAACACAGACACTTTCCTCTTCGGTCAAGGCCTCACTACCTTTTTCAATTTTCACTTGGACATGACGGTGACTGTCTAAAAATGCTGTTCTCTGCCTTGTAAATTCGTTAAAAGGCTGGTGAGAATGGTGTTGGCAGGGACTTCGAAGTTTCGACCAGTTATATCCCTATAGCTGCTTTGAACTTTTTACGCAAAATCCTAGCTGTAGATTAATAAATCCCACAAAAAGTGAAATAAGAATTATTAGTAAATCTATGTTAGATAATATTATACGACATGTCAGAGCACGCACAAATCTTACCCAATGGATATACAGTGGTGCAACTATTGAATGGTTTACGAAAATAGAAGATAAGCTCAAATGCAAATTCATACAATTCGACATCGTAGAGTTCTACCCCACGATCTCCAAAAGCTTGCTTCAGAAGGTACTTGAATTTAGAAAAACATACGTCACTATATCAAATACCGATATAGACATAATTATGAACGCAGGGAATTCATTACTCTTTCGTGATAATTCCTACTGGGTAAAAAAGAATGGAGGCGAGTTGTTTGACGTAGCAATGAGGAGCTATGACGGTGCAGAGTTAGCTGACGTTGTAGGCCTTTATATCCTAGATGCTCTTAAAAAAGAAATAAAAGAAGCTCACATAGGTTTATACTGGGACGATGGCCTGGGAGTATTGTATACAATAAAAACGGACATGATATGGATAGAATAAGGGAAAAAAATATGCAAAATATTTAGCCAACTAGGCCTAAGAACCACAATTAGTACAATTCCAATGAAGTTGTACCAAACACATACTTAGCAGGGTTGACCTTGACATTGTACGACCTGAGACGCTGGAACAACTGAGATAGGTGTTGATGATGATGTTCAACTGTGTCACTGGCAATGAGGAGGTCGTCCACGTAAACAAAAACGAAATCCAAACCACGTACGACTTCGTCAATAAACCGCTGGAAAGTGCTGGCGGCATCTCGCAGTCCAAATGGCATGGATAAAAACTCGAACGAGCCAAATGGGGTGGCCACAACTGTTTTCGGGATGTCTTCTGGGTTCACTGGTATCTGGTAGTAAGCGCGTACCAAGTCAGGCGTTGCATAAATGTAGAGCAGATGAAAAGTCCTGCAGATAAGATAAAAGATATCTGTCATGGGTAGTGACAGCATTGAGGCGCCCGAAGTCACCAACAGGTCGAAAGTCAGTAGTGCCTTTTTTCGCCATGTGTAAAGGAGCCGCCTAGGGGGTCGTAGATGGCCGAATAAGATCAAACTGGAGCATATGTTCAAATTCAGCCCGAACTGCTATGAGCTTGTCCGGTGCCAACCACCGTGGACGGGAAAAAATAAGAGGTCCCCTCGTGGAGATGTAATGTCTCGTTGAGGGAACAGGCTCGGTTGGTTTGCACGACAAGTCAATAAGCTCCGGAAAAGAAGCGAGCAATGCTTAATACCTGAGATGGTAACGAAGAAAAAGGGACTCACAGGAGCGACAGTACAATTCTTCGCATGAGTTGATAAAGAGGTGGTATCGTCAAGAAGCCGCTGCTTTCTCATATCTACCAATAATGGTAGATGCGTAAAGAATGTGGAAAATGCGACCCATTTGAAACCTGAATTTTACTTGAGGAATGCAAGGTAGACTACTCTATTTTCAACAGCTGAAATTGTCTCCCTTATTCTTTATTTCATTTCTATTTATGTTTATTTTTGTAGTGTACATTCTCGTGTAGAACGCATATATTTTTCTGAGGCATCTCGGAAAGAAGTGCCTGACGACCTACAAATATAACCGATGTTTTTGAATTGAATTTTTTCAGATTTTGGCCTTTTTTTTTCTTGACATTTTCTTTTTCTTGGCGTTTCCTTTTTTTTTATTTCTTTTTCTCTTAAAAAGAAAATCACATATTCACATGTAGGATATTGCATTTTTTTATGTGTCTGGCTATGCTGCCCAATAGATAAAAAATAAGAAAGAAAAATGAAGTCATCAAGAATGGATTGTTTTAGTTCTTCCATACTTTCATTGGTTTTTAAGGAAATTTGTACGATATATATATATATATATATATATATATATATATATGTGTAGTGAAACTACCTATCGTCTCTAACACCTCGATCGCCATTACATACAAAACTACCTATCGCCATTAGATACAAAACTGCTATCGCCATTACATACAATTTTCTCATTTAAATATAAACAAGCGAGCGTAGTGGAAAACACCAGCCTTGTCATCACGTGACTGATTATTATTTGAAGCGGCAAATTCTTCGAACCTTTCCCGCCAGAACGCAAACTGACCAATCACAGCCCTTAATAAGGTCACGTGATAAAGTATATTTCTGATATCTGGTGAGCCGATAGTTTGTTATAAATAGCTTTAACTCATACCCAACAAATTGGTCTCGGTCCAGTTTCTCTTTGAGAACTGTTCCGTGTACCACACGACAGCAGCAGCAACAATCAGCCAGCGAGCCAGCGACCACTTCAACAGCTTCGTCCAGCCAACGATGACCACCGTCGTCGCCACATCAGCAACATGAGTCTACGACTACTAACCAGCAACATCGTCATGACCAATACGATTACTACCAAGCATCAATCTCCACCAGCGTCAACACGACTTTCTATGTACACCAAACTAAACCACCGCGGCACACATCTCTCTCTTCGATTCTGTTAGGTGACTTAGCTTCACCACATAATAAACAGACAAGAGACCACAGCCTGCGATAAACGTCTGTCCTCAAGGCCCTGGCATCGAAGCCAAAACGCAACTAGTGATAAGCTCTGCCAAACGACGAACATCTGTATAACAAGAATCAAGGCCCGGCATCGATGCCACGACATCACAACTAGTGATCAACTCTGCCACACTCAGCCTTCCCAACTTCACATACAGAACTTTTCCTAGAGTGTACTAAAGAACTGGTATAATTGCTCACGTGTTATTGACTCTCTTTCCATCTGCTGTAATAACTCACATACATGTATCACTCACATACACACTTTTCTTTGTCTGACGGCCTGTCATTGATAATGTTCTTATATGTCGCATTCACACTCTCACACAGACATACATCTTTAACGCTACAATAAATATCTCTGTTATTCATCTAATACGTATGTGGTCTTTCATTACTGGTCATCTATGTTATCGTCGTATAGCATATTATGTATATCATTATTGATATATATTATTGTGTGTTCGACCGTGTGACGCGTTTAAATAAAAGGAGTCCTCTGTTTTTCCATCCGTCACCATTTCTCCTTTTTGAGTTCGCACGGTCGTTCCTTACATATATATATATATATATATATATATATATATATATATATATATATATATGAGGGTAAGTCAAAAAAAATATCAGCACTCTTGTCTGCATAATTTATAAAAACAAAAGCAGGGGCTTAACAATTACGCCGTTTTTCGGCATCGTCTCCTCACGCTTTGATGCACTTCTTCTAGCTTGCTTATTCTAGTAGAGAAGCTGGTTTTCGGCTTGTCAAGCAGCCATTCATGCACCGCTTCCTGTGCCTTTTCTTCTGTAGCAAATCAACAGCATCGTAAAGGAATGTTTAAGCAATCTAAAGTGGTAATAGTTGGAAGGGGCGAGATCTGGACCGTATGCAAGGTATTCCAGCAACTCGAAATCCAATTTTCCGATGGTTTCAATGGTGTGGGCGGCCGTATGTGGGAGTACATTGTTGTACAACAATAACACATGCTTTGCCAACAGACCTCGGCGTTTAGTGCGAATTGCTGGTTTTGATTTGTTGGCCAGCATTTCAATGTAGTCCCAGTATCCGGGACCCTGCCTATGAAGCCTATCTGGGTCAACAATACAGACCACAAATTTGTGATCTGTATAACTGACGAGTTCGAATTGTGGACAATCTATGCTTTCCCTATCTGCTGGCCAACAAAATATCCTATCGAGATAAGATCTGGATGACCCGATGCAGTTTGCCCATATCTACACTGGAGCATCCGTGTATTCCAGTCTGAACCTATCCGCTAGCCCCACCCAATCTACACGTGCATCCAAGATAGCGTTCCAGTCGCCCACTAACACTAAAGGACGCGACGTCCCTAGAAGGACCTCCAAACATCGGAAGAAATCCGGCTGCCCCGATCCAATCGGAGCATACACAGCGACCAGTATAAAAGCACTGCCTTCATCATCGTTCACGTCTAGGACCACCGACTTACCTTCAAGTCGAGGAAAACCAACCGTATCTCGAGATCCAGACCTTTCCTGAACAACACCGCCTCGCCACCTTCCATTCCTGGTCGATTCAGAGATGCAAAGATCTCAAGATCATCAAAAATGGGTGGTAAGTTGCATGTGTCCGCGATCTTGGTCTCACTGACAGCTATTACATCCAAATTCAGCCACCTGAGATCACTGAGCAGGTGACCTTGCTTCCAGAACGACCCCAAGGTACGTATATTTATACAACTTACTCTTAGCACCGCCATATTGGCCTAAAGGGAAGGAAAGCAAGATGAGGAGCGTTACTTACCCTCCTTGTGCCGTTGGAAATCCTTTGGGAACACTTGTAGAAGTCTTGCATTGGCATTTACTTGAGGGATCCCTACACCGTGTGGAAAGGCATCCCTAATTGTTTGGAAAGTGTACAAATCCATCCTCACCATCATTAAGTCCTTTAGCACGTTGCACGTGCTAGTCCAAGAAGATTTCCCCCCCACCTTTTTCAATGTCTTCCCTTTGTGATAAGAGGGCCATCAGCTCTTTGTTGGCCTTCCTTACTAACACAAAGTTAGCTGCCTGCGTCGTTGTTTTTGTTGTTCTTGTTGCATTTGTAGTGTGAGTTTTCCTTTGGGATTTTTTTTTCTGTCTGCAGTGAGGATCTTGGTGCTTGTGATGCTTCAGTTGATGATTGTGGTGCTGCAGGAGTTGTCTGAGTGTTTGCGTTTGCTGTGGGTGTGTGTAGTTTCTTTGTTATCTTGTTTTGGTGCAGGACAAGATGCCTCATCTCTGTGACTTCTTATCATTTTTTAAAAATTTACTGTTTCCCTTCATCATCACTTTTCAATGTGGTAGAACCAGTGTCTGTCACAACATCCTCCTCTCTGTGTGGAAGTGAATTCGTGTTTGTATGTGTACCTTTGTCTGCGTGTTTGTTTGAGAGATGGGAGGTTGTTGAGTTTGGTTGCGAGGTGCTGGCAGTCGTGGTTGACCTCTCCGACGGTTTTCCTGCTGGTGCTGTTGTTACGCTTGCCACCGCCGCCGCCACTGTTGCTATTTTTGCTGCTTTCCTTGATGTTGGTGGTGATCTTTCTACAGCTGGTGTTTTTTTTTTTTTTTTCCCAGTCTTGGTGATGGTGTAAGCGGAGGTTTACGGACCCCTGTACTTATTCGCTGAGGGCAGAGTGCTTATAGGTATGTTGCTTCACCACAAGCGAAGCAATGAGTCCATCTGCTCTCGGTGATCAAGGGTAATTTCGTCCCATCCTTGACGCAAATATGATCTGGGATGTTCTCCAAGTCTTGTGGTTTCATTTGGATTAGCATTTCCAAATCCATCCCAACCGAGTCTTCTCTTTGCGTCCGTTGGACTTTTAGGAGGAGGGTATCCCTGCCCTCCTCGATCACACATCCCATGAGCTACCACATGTTGATACCTAGTGTTATTCTGGGGACTCGAACTTTTATTGTTCTTCTGCCTGTATAGAACGGGTACATTATGAGCTTGTCAGTTTTACGGGGTCCCACCGAATGCTTTATAGCCAGCTCTTGTGCTTTAAAAAGGACTAAGATGGTACCAAAACTTCGGGCCCTTTGAATGAATTCGACATCCTCTCTGATTGATCTAAGTGTCATCTCCACTTGAAGGTGGGAATGTTGTTCTGCTCTCCGAGTCTGTGCTGAGATGCACCTATATTTTACTGTCCTCCTCTCAATTTCTGTCTCCACTTCGGCTGGGATTGCAAAGTTAGCCTAGGTTTTTCCTCCTTTTATGAGTTTGTAGGCCTGGACTAACATTTTTTTGTTAGAGATGTCCATCTCATAATACTCTTGATGGCATTTTGGAGCTACTGCTGCAAAGTACTTATTCCTCTCTCACTGTTGATGGTGGCAGTGGTGGAATCGTTCGCGTTGTTACTGCTATTGTTACTTCCAAATACACCCGCTTCTCTGTTGCTGGTGTTGACGTTGGTACTGGTTGTATTCTCATCGGTGTTTTTGTTGTCGTTATTCATTCTGTTATGCTTCTCTGCTCCGTGTCGTTGGAGTTGTTATAATCTGTGTTGATATCATTTATCGTGGTATTTTCCCCCATTAATTCTGTTTGGGGAGTTGCCAGTTACATTTTTGTTGTTTATTCGATTATCGAATAATTGTGTCACTTTTCTCTGTCGTATTACTTCTTCGTTCGTTGCGGTTAATTTTATCGCTGTCTATAGAGTCTGTGTGGAGGCGCAATGGCCCAGTGGTTAGGGCAGCGGACTCGCGGTCATAGGATCGCGGTTTCGATTCCCAGACCGGGCGTTGTGAGTGTTTATTGAGCGTAAACACCTAAAAGCTCCACGCGGCTCCAGTAAGGGACGGTGGCGAACCCTGCTGTACTCTTTCACCACAACTTTCTCTCACTCTTACTTCCTGTTTCTATTGTGCCTGTAATTCAAAGGGTCAGCCTTGTTACACTGTGTCACGCTGAATATCCCCGAGAACTACGTCAAGGGTACACGCGTCTGTGGAGTGCTCAGCCACTTGCACGTTAATTTCACGAGCAGGCTATTCCGTTGATCGGATCAACTGGAACCCTCGACGTCGTAAGTGACGGAGTGCCAACAACAACATAGAGTCTGTGGTGCTTTTGGATTCGTTATCTATTTTGTCCTTGAAATTGTTACTTGTCTCAGCGAAAATGACTTTTCCTGCTGTCACAAACTGGTTTGTTTTGCGTTAGAAAGTTACACACTTCCATGTCACTTTCTGTTTGCGAACATGTAACCATTTCGCAAATACTAATATTTGGGCCTAAGGACCAAATATTATTTAGTTCTTTTTTTTTTCTGGCGGATAAAGACTAATGTCTTGTGTTCCCTTTTAGACAATAATATCAACGAAAACTAGTTTTGATAACAAAAATACTTGTCAAGCTTCCACCGACGTTCTAGCCTTCCAACCGGAAGAATAATGATAATGATAATAATAATAATAATAATAATAATATATTGTAATGTCTCTTATCCTTCACTCGCCCCAGGACGCTGGGTGTGTCTCGGTAAGTGATTGCAACAAACATGCAAATTAAAAGTAAATAATAATAATAATAATAATAATAATTAATTCGTTTTATTGGCCACAAGGGCTAATATCAATTAAAAACATATAAGGACAAAGACAGGACGAAGGTTACAAAAGGTTTTGTCCGAAAAGGTAGGAAAGTTCGTCTAAACAGAGGAAGAAAACGGAGAAAGATATAATAAATAAATAGATAAATAAATAAGTAGAACTCCCAAAGGGGGAGACGCTTCGAAAAAGGAAAGGTTACACGTGGAAAAACCCATAAAACCACGGGAGCCTGGTCAGAAAAAATTAAAAAGGGGCATAATAATAATAATAATAATAATAACAATAACAACAACAACAGTAGTAATAATAATAATGATCATGATAATTATCAACGCCATTGTTTCATTATGCATTTCGTTAGATACAAGTGAAAACAATTGTTTCCTCTTCATCAACGCCAGTAAGTTTCTTTAATATTAGTTTTAGATTTTTTTTTCTGTCATCATTTCTAGTTTTGATTGTTTTCTCATTCCATAACATTAGTAAGTTGCTTACATATTAGTTTTCGGCACTATCATGCTATTAGCTGTCAGAAGTGAAAGTGCTCACTGCTAGTGAAGTATCTGTCTGTCTGCCTGTCTGTCTGTTGCTGGCCTGTCGATTCTTTGGCTACTGACAGCTAATACCATGACTGGTCGGAGCGAGCTATATGTCTGTCTGTCTCTCTCTCTCTATCTATCTATCTATCTATCTATTACTCGAAAGTTGAAAATTATATTTTTATATTTTAAATAATTTGCAATTTCAGGAAATATGTTTTTATATTAAATTTGTGTTTTCTACTCACGACTAGCTAGCGCGGACGCGCGAACTTTCGAGTAATAGATAGATAGATAGATAGAGAGACAGAGAGACAGACAGACATATAGCTCGCTCCGCCCAGTCATGGTATTAGCTGTCAGTAGCCAAAGAATCGACAGGCCAGCAACAGGCAGGCAGACAAGCAGACAGACAGATACTTCACTTGCAGTGAGCACTTTCACTTCTGACAGCTAATAGCATGATAGTGCCCAGTTTTGGATATTTTCTCTCATTTCTATTTTTGATTGCTCTCTCTCTCTCTCTCTCTCTCTTTCTTTCTCTATCCAATGTTAGAAACTTACTGGCGACGCACTCGCCCGATCACATCCCCTACCCACATTCATCAAGACCTACACCCACTACCACCACCACCACCACTACCACCTATACCGAAAAATCTTTGTACCGGAAATCTTGTTATCAGGTATCTTGAAATCCCAAATTCTGCCGAGGTCGACTTTGCCTTTCATCCTTTCGGGGTCGATAAATTAAGAACCAGTTGCATACTGGGGTCGATCTAATTGACTGCCCCCCCCCCCTCCCACCAAAATTTCGGGCCTTGTGCCTAGAGTCGAAAAGAATAATATGTCGAGTCACTTTTAGTGCTATTGGTAACATGTATTCCTGTACAATCTGATTCATGGACGAGCCGTCGACGACTAAACCGGCAACCCTACCAGGCACATGTCTGTCTAAGGTGGATTTTGTTGGTCAGCCTGGAGGACGAGAAACAAATCTTGCTAAAGAGCAGATGAACTCACTAAGGTCAACGGCTAGCCAACTGCATGAGTCTTTATTTGCTGCGAGAATAAATACTAGAGGTCGCGACCAGTGCAGGATAACCAGCTTCAATGAGGGCAAACAAATCTCTCAGAAGTCTTGACTGACAACCTGTCTAGTGATGGTGGCACGATATAGTTACTGGTTGGTAGTAACCTTAAAACACATACCTCAGTTATGAGAGAAATGTCAATAATGAAAAGTAATCCTAGCAGCGTCAATGAGGTTGCAGCATTTAGCAAAGGTGTCGCATCAGGCAGGTAACCTGCAGAACAACAGCGCAATGGGACTAGAACTTTTAGGGAAGGTGTCGCATCCGGCATGTATCCCACGAAACAACAGAGCAATAAGACTAGAGCTTTTAGAGAAGGTGTCGCGTCTGGCAGGTGTTCTGCGAAACAACACCGCAATGGGACAAGAACTTTTAGCGAAGGTGTCGCGTCCGGCAAGTATCCTTTGGAACAAGAGCGCTATAGGGCTTTCCTATAAGTAGGTTATCTCCCTTGGCTAGGCGGCGCTCCATGTGGACAATTAAACTTCCGCAGACTATCCACGCTATTGTTATTGTTTTACGTCTTATCATGGATATAAAGCAGCTCGATGATTCAGCTATCGAAGTACTTACTGTGTCTGAGTTAAAGAAATATTTAAGATTATATGGACAGTATGTTACTGGAAGAAAGGCGGACTTGACTGAAAGGTTGGAAGGTATAAAAATTCTGTCGATGAAGAAAGTCAACAAAGTAAATTCATCAGACGATAAGTCTGAAGTATCGGACGATACTTCAGACAGGAATAAGCAGAAACTTATATCTCCTCTCGGTGAAATATTGCCTGATCCCAATCTGCTTTCAGCAACCATTCACTGATTTGGCCATGAGCATGATGAGGTGTAGAAGAGGTAGGGACAGTCACACTATAAAGTCTAATAATTAGAGGAATATTAGATTCAATGGTGTAAATTTATTATTCAATCAAACAAACACATATATATATATATATATATATATATATATATATATATACAAAAATAAGAGGAATGACCAGCAAAAGTGGACTCCTATATGCTAGAAATAAATGCCGAATCGGCATCTATTTCTAGCATATAGGAGTCCACTTTTGCTGGTCATTCCTCTTATTTTTGTATGTAATTTTATTATGCTAGACCACTGGTTCTAATTGATTAATATCAATTTCTACCCTTATTAATAAATATATATATTTGTTGTTATTATTTGTATATTCTCCCATATATATATATATATATATATATATATATATATATATATATATATATATAAGTTAATTGCAGAATAAAACCGTTAGGTCATCGACTCAAAAAGCCGTAGCTAACCCTATGATCACATAAGAAGTACAACATAGACCACAAAACCAAATTAGTAAAGGGAAGTCAAAATGTTTATACATAAGAATAAAATAAATCGATTAAAAATACAATAGAATAATATAAATAAACTGCGATTAAAAGTTGATTAAAAATATTAGAGACCGGTACAATTACAGTAGAATAAAAATATATATATATATATATAGAAAAAATATAGAGAAAAAATAATACATAGGGAGACGTAGCACAACAGTTCATTCGCTGAGGCCAATAGCCAATAAAAGAAGTTCAAGAATAATAGTACGAAAGTTCAACTACCTGCCTCATGACAGCAAATTTAGTAGGTAAAATATAATTTCATAAACAGGAATACCGAAGCGCACGGGACAAAACAACAACAGAACATCCAAAGTGAGGCAAAGTAAAATCCATATTTCACCATTCCGCAGGTAACATCAGTAAAATCAAACCATAAACATCATTTACAGTGGATTACAAGTATAGGTGGAACACAAACACAGAACACCTATGGCTATTTCGGGGGTATATCACCGTATTTAGGGCACAATAGAGCACAAATTGGTGATAACCTCTTCTTCAGGGTAAAAAAAGACACACAGACATCACCAGTTCTCTTTATTATAGGCACGAAGGACTCATTTACAAAGAAGGGGGACATTACAAGGACAGACAACACAAAACGTGGGGTACATAGATCGAATTATGAGATGAAATGAGTAAATTACAATATGATGATGGAATGGCTTACGAGTCCCCCAAAGCTCGCAGTTTCATTTCACAGTTTTGTTATACAGTTCTTATTCTTTCATTATTATGTATTGTTTCAGCTCTTCCGCCGTTACGACGCTTGGCAAAGTGTTGTAGCCCACATATAACCCACTTAGTTGGAAATCAAATCTGTTCATTTCTCGCAGCTTCTTCGCTATCCATTCCTCCACCACTATTGCTTTTGTTTCATCATCAAACGTTCCGGGTTCTAATTTCAGTCGCACCAATCCTTTTATCTTAGCTATCGTTTTTTCCGTTTCTACACCCTTATTGTAGAAAAGTATTGTTCTAATATTTTTAAAATCTACCTTTCCGATTATCCTTCCATCTGCCTTCGTCTTTTCCTTCTGTTCCCTCAACACAGTCCACCAGTTTAGCCACCTCTCCTGTCTTGTCAACTGTTTTTCCTGCTTTGTATCTTGGGTTTCAATCTTAGTTACGCTCTGTTCCTCGCTATAATTTCCATCTTTCTTAGTTACGTTCTGTTCCTCGCTATCATTTCCATCTTCCGTCATCTTTTTTTTCTTTCCCCTTTTCTTTCTTTTTGGGGACTTTGGCGGCGATTCAGTCAGCATACGCTTTTTTTCCACCTGCTCATCAGTCTCTTCCTGCTTTTCTTCTACCTCTTCCTGTTCGGTCAGCACCATTTCCTCCTCACAAACCTCTGTTTCTTTTACTTCGTCTTCTTCTACGGTTATTTCTCTGCGAGGACATACCGCTTGCATGTGTCCTCTACCTCTGCATTTGTAGCATACGGGTTGCCTTCCCTCCACCACGATCCGTAAACGAGTGCCATCGGGAAGCACTAATTCCTCAGCAATGTTGTGTAGGTCCGGTAGGGTAATGTGGGCTAGAATTTCTACCCCAACACCCCACCATTCGATTTCTCTTGACCTCTCCACTTTAATGATATCCACCTTGTCTTTGCATTTATATATTACCGCTGCTACCAACCATTCCATATCTATCTCCAACGGTACTCTACCAATTCTCACTCTCACCGCCCTTCTACCGCAATATACTGGTAAAAGGGCCCAGTCTTCCGTTCTCAGAGGCATGGTAGAGTATTTCTTAGCTCCTTGCTCCGTCTTGAAATACACCTCCACCGTTCCATATTTCTTTCCTCTCATAAACAGCACAACTTCCTCTGTGATTTCCTTCAAACACTTCTCAATCATTTCAGTCTCCGCAATTTCTATTTTCTTGGAGCCGATTATTAAAGTTTTATATGTAATAATTTTCTTTTATGCTTCTTCCATCACTTCTTTGGGTGGGTCAACCCGCAAACAGTCTCCCTCCTTCTTCAAATATTTGAAATGTTTCTTCAAATTTTCCATTTCCACCTTCACCTCTCTCATTCCCATGTCGCTGGTCGACCTGCCGCTGCTAGCTGCAGCTGCGTAGCTGGTAGTCATATTAAACCACCTCAGCAATGGCTTTCAACAACAAAACAAGCAACAATATAATAACAGTTCCTCAACAAATTCCTACAACGTATTTCTACTCACGCGCTCCTTCAAAACATGACACAATAATAGTTCTTAAAACAATTTCAACAGAACGCAAATCAGAGAACTCACCACGTTAAACACTTTCTTCAATCAAATTCACAAAACAACTCCCAAAAAACTGGTGCTCAACACGCATAATAAGCACTTGCTAATATTAGCCCTAAATTGGGGGCTAATATTAGCAAGTGCTTATTATGCATTAGGAAATCCCTTTCCATTCTTAGGTCTTTTGGGCCGAAAACCTTGAATAAGTTTATCGAGGTAATCCCTTTTTGCAATCATAAATTTTCCTCCACCTTTCTAAAACTATATAAAAATAGAAATAAGAACAAAAATAATAGTATTAGTAGTGGTAATAATGGTAGTAATGGTGATAGTAATGGTAATGATAGAAATAAAAAGACAAAAATATTGATATTAAAATAATAATAAAAATATGGATACAATGGTAGTATTTATTTTTTATTTATTTTTCATCATGGCTTACGTTGGATTTGAAACCTAAGTCTTTAGTTACCAAACCTGCCTGACTATTGTAAAGGGTATACTAAAAATTAGATTTTTTTTTTTTTGGACTAGTCCCTATTATTATTTATTTAAGCTTGCTCTCATAATTATAATGCTTTTTTTATTTTGACTGGTGAATTTTAAAGAATAATTTTTTGAGCTGCGTAGCAGCGGTTTCAATATTTACGTGTTTTGGTTGTGTTTTCTCTTCTCGTAAGAGAGGAGACAGCCGGTTGAGGAATGTCTGAAGACAGTTGTTCAAACTTGTCTTCGTCCGAGGAGGAGTTGCGGGAGGCTGTGAAAAGAATGGACCAAAGGCTGACGGCAGGGAACAGGAATTTTGCTGATGCAGCAAGGTGTAAGGAGACGGAACTGAACATCGGCGAACTAGGAAAGTATGAAAGTGAAATGACACGAGACGGGTTCGAAGTGAAGCTGAAGCCCCGGCAAGAAGTAAAAGACGGAATAAGGGAGAAAACGATAAGTTATCGAACATATTCGATAAATAAGGGGAAAATCGATGTCGTCACGACAGAGAAAATAGAAAAGGCGTTGAGGCAGATTTGGGATGATATAACTTACCTGGCTAGAAGTTCCACTTTTGGAACAGTAGAAGTAAGGTTCCGGAATGCAGCAGCAGCAAGGAAACGTGCAGCTTCAACAATTCGAAGTGAAGAAGTGGTGCTGTTGCCCACGTATAGAGGCAGGAGAGCGACAAGAATCACAGTAGAACCAATCCCACCGGAGAATAATGTGTTCAGGGTGGCAGATGCGGTCCTCTGTGGTAATGAGGACAACATAGTAGTGCTCCAGACCAAGAAAAAAAACTGCGTTAACTGGAGAGGTCAGCAATTGGAGATGATAGTCCAAGGGTCAAAAGAAACGGTAGAAAAGATTACAGAGTCTATAACCATGGATGAAATAACTATGACTGTTAGGGTGGAAGGAAGAGTTCCACGGTGCTTCAAATGTGGCCTGAAGGGACACATAAGAGCGAACTGCCCTACACCACCCAAAATGGTAGAGGAGAGACGGCCTCCACCACAAGAGAGGACACAAGAAGTGGAAAAGGAAACTCCAGAAGATAAGGAATGGGAAACGGCCGTGAGAAGGAAAAAAAGGAAAAGAAAGTAAGTAATTGTGAACCCCAACCCAGCCAGGGCCCATCCGCTCCCTTGCCACCTCACCCTACCCATACAGACACCAAACCTACCCAATCCCCTCCAACAAGAAAACAGAAAAAAAATACAAACACACACGATGATAATAAGATTTCCCCTCCCCCTGTTTGCTTCGCTTGCGTTCTGTATGAGAACGCGGGAGAGGACATGTTTAAAAGGCTGAACGATTGGAAGGATATGGTGGAAGTAGAATTCGTAGATGATGATGGTGAGACTACGATGTGTTATTTGGCAAGCAAAGAAGAATGGGAAATAATAAAAAAGAATGATAAAGGCATTGATTGGTGGAAAGTCATCGGCGATAGAGACAAGTTGCCGAAAATGACTAATTATACTGAACTAAAAGAGGACTATAGAATCGAACTGCTAGATTTAAGGTACTGAAGGACAAAACGGTATCAATGTAACCACTCGACGTCGGGGGGTCGAGTGAGCATTTCGCCTCATTATATCATCTTTTTCATAATTCATTCTTTTCTTTTATTTTGTTTCTTTCTTTATACCTCCATTTTATAATTTTAGTTCCCCGATTGTGTTTGTCCCCTTCTATGTTTAGCCCCTCGTGGGTAATAAAAAAATGACTGGTGACTTCGTTGATGTTGGACGTGTTTTTCTTATTTCCCTGCTATTAGTAGGTTTTGACTTGCCTGACCATGACAATACAAGCAGAAGCAGCGACCCTAGAAGAAATCGGCGAAACTATTAATTTAGGTGGAAGAGAAAAATTAATAGTTTCTGTCGAAGGAAGGAAGCCTAGGTGCTTCAACTGCGGGCTAAAGGGTCATATCAGAGCAGAATTCAAAACCAAAAGCCAAGAAGAAGCGATAGAGGAATCAAAAGAAGAGGCAACGGTAACAACACAGGAACCTGAGACCACACCAAGGTCGAACCAGAAGCAACACCAGGGTCGACCGGAAGCAGCACTGGGGTCGACAGAGGAGAGCGACGAGAAAGATAGAGAGGAGGGGTGGTCGTCTGTACTTTAAAAAAAAGGAAAAAGACACAGACCGCCCCCACCAAACTGAATCTTTAAAAAAAGAACGACAAAGAAAATGAAAACACATATATGGCTGTCAAGGCCTCTAATAATAGACTAGTGAACTGTTTGGCAGCTATTGCGTCTGCCAAACGAGTAGAAAAAAACTACTTCAAAAGACTTTCTCATATACAAGATAGGCCGGAAGGATTACGGACGGATTAAGTCCGAATTCTTTCATGACGTAGGCCCTCTCAGGAGGGATTTTTCTCCATACATTTACGCGAGCCTACGTCCAAATACGGGAAGACCCCGAGAAAAGGAGAAAGAAAAAGAAGAACCGCCGAACCACTGATACGAGGTAACTAATGGAGTCTATTCATGTAGGTTGTTTAAATGTGCGTAGCTTGGTGACAGGCTGGAAGCAAGGTCGCTTCCTCAATGACATCAGGTTGCGCGATTTGGATGTTGTTGTTGCTACAGAGACCCGGTTGAGAGGGCCAAGAGATCTGCTCCCCCTGTTGAATGGCTACGAGAGTTTCTTCTCTCCAGGCTGTCCTTCTAGGGGGAGTGGAGTGTTGGTCCTATTAAAAAGAAACCGGGTTTCTGAGAAAAAGTTAATTTTTCAGATCCAGAAGGTAGGCTGGTCGTCATGGACTTAACGCTCAGCCATGGTAAAGTTTTTAGATTGGTTGCAATTTATGCACCCCAACTATCAGGGCAAAATTACTTTTTTTCCGGATCTAGAGAAGTTTCTCAGTACATCACATTCTTTAGTTGTGCTAGGAAACTTCAACACAATTTGTGAGGCACGTGTAGATTATGTTGGCTCAAATACTACTAGAAAAGGTAATTCTTGCTTCCTGGATCTGCTAAGCCACTTTGAGCTGGCAGACCCTTATAGGTTGGAATTTCCGAACGCTCCAATGTGGACTTGGTCAAGTAGCGACGGATCTTCCAGGTCATACATAGTGTGTTAATTAGAAAAGTAGATAGAAATATAGCTAAGTGTCCACAGTTTTACCCAGTCAGCTACAGTGATTATAAAATGATCACTTGTAGGCTCGACATAGATAAGCGATATACTAGAGGCTCCGGCTACTGGAAACTTAATACGTCCCTTTTGGCGATTAAGGAGTACAGAGATCGGATTAGTTTGTTGATTCAGAGGGCATTAACCGGCGCCATTATTAATAATAAATGGTGGTATGCCCTCAAACGAGCCATTAAATTTGAGTCTGTTAGATATAGCATAAGTTTAGTGGCTAGAGAGCGTAGGAAGGAAACAGCTTTAGTTAAGAAATTAGAGGAAGCAATGAGAACTGGCTCTGCGATTCAGGTGAAGGCCAAGAGACTGGCGTTAAACCAGCACCTCGAAGCCAAACACATGGGCTGCATTGTCAGAGCTAGAATTCGTGCTATGGGTTGCGAGGGCACCAAGACCGCAGGATGGGCCCGAGTGGTGGAAGCCCAACGTGGCAATGATGCTACAATTGGATCTTTGACGAACCAACAAGGTATGTTGATAAACGAACCCGAAGAGATGTGTAAGACCTTTCAGGAGCACTTCGCCCAGCTTTTCGATGGGGGTAGCGGGCCGGATAGCAGGAGGGACCTAACGGACTTCCTCGCCGGGCTGCCGCGTCTATCGGGGCGGGACGCGGAGAGCTGTGAAGGGCCGATCACACCCGAGGAAGTAATTGAGGCGATGGCTGACTGCAGCACGGGTGAGGCGCCAGGACTGGATGGTTTACCCTACGAGTTGTACAAAAGTATGCCAGACTTGTTCGGGCACCTACAGGCAAATGTCTACGCGAACTGGCAGCAGAATGGGTTTATTCCCAAATCTGTGCGCCGGGGTAGGGTGGTGACGCTTGTCAGAAAGGACCCGAACAAGGGGGATTCTATTGATAATTTTCGGCCCATCACTCTGCTAAACACAGAGTTGAAGATTCTGGCCAAAGTGTTATCGAAAAGATTGGCGCGTGTCGCGGACGGTCTGATCGGGGAGGCACAAACGTGTGCCGTTCCCGGCAGAACCGTCCAGGATAATCTCCATCTTACAAGATACACTTTAGAAGGGTTTAATAATGATGCTGGCAAGGGTGGGGCACTGGTCCATTTAGACCAATCTAAGGCATTCGATAGGGTTGATCATCGCTACCTAGTGTCCGTTCTGGCGCAGTTCGGTCTGGGTCTTGGTTTTCTTAGGTGGATCATCGAGATTTACGACAACATCGACTCGGTAGTTCGGGTGAACGGCTTCATATCGAAGCCGTTCAACATCAAACGCTCGGTTCGTCAAGGGTGTCCGCTCTCCCCGATTTTGTATGTGATGGCCCTCGAGCCATTACTGCGAAAATTGAGCGGCATCCCGAGACAGCCAGGTTGTGGAAAATCGGTTTCTGCTTACGCGGATGACATCACTATCATCGTAACCGAAATGGACCACCTACGGTTAGTGGGCAAGGCCATAGAGGTTTACGAGACGGTGGCAGGAGCAAAAGTTAATCGTGAAAAGTCAGTCGGCTTGCAGCTCGGCACCTGGAGAGGCAAGTCGATGCCTCCTGATAGCGTCGTGGGACGTTGGACGGAGGGCCCGATTAAGTTGCTAGGAGTTTGGTTTGGACCAGACCTCCAAATAGAGAAGAACTGGGCCGAGGTAACGAGCAGGGTGACCCACATAGTCAAGACCTGGTCTTGGCGGTGGCTATCCCTGAAAGGGAGGGCGGAGGTAGCCAATGTGTTCATCGCATCGGTCATCACCTACCGCCTAACCGTCGTTCCTTGCCCCGATTCGTGGTTAATCAAACTGGAAAGACAGCTCTTCCGCTTTTTGTGGAAGAGCTGGAGACCGTTTGTGAGACGCTCTATTTGCTGCCAACAACCGTTAAAGGGTGGACTTGGGATGCCTTGGCTGTTGATGCGCAAACATGCGCTGAGGTTGAGGCATCTTTCGCTCTACCTGGATGGTGAACGGGTGTGGTCTCCGCTGGCGAAACAGATGTTTCCCAAGTTCACTAGTTTCGGTGGATGGGAAACCTGGTTGAATCGAAGATCGAAGTTGGGTACATGGTACACGGAGTGTCACAAGGCACTCCTGCTATTCCGTCGCTTGTGCAATGCCTGCGGTGGGGGTTCCACCGCATTCTTCTATAAAGGGCTTGTAGAGGCGAAATGTGATGACACCTTAGGGGAAACCCTAGGTCTCGACGAAAATCTGCTGGCCAGTCTATTCCGACGTACATTCGGGCCAAAGACCCTGGATAATTTTCAGAAGTCTCTGGCATGGCAGTGTTACCGAGGGGCCTTACCTGTTCGGGACAAACTCGCAAGACATGGTTGCGCCGTGCCTCCGACTTGTCCAAGATGCGAGCGGGACAGGGAAACCGTCCCGCACGCTATTGTACAATGTTCGGAGGTGTCGGAGGTGTGGGTATGTGCTGAACAACTGTTGTCAGGTACTAGAAGAGTACAGCTATCGACTGAATCAATTGTAAAAATTGACCCGCCGGATTTCCTCTCGAAAGAAGGTAAGATTTGTTTTCTCACTGTGGTAGCAATTGCGAGACAGGTTATTTGGAAAACGAGGGTGAAAGGTATAAAGTCAGGCATTTTCATATCTAGCTCTGCACTGGTGAATTATTTCACCTTCCACCTCAAAAGGAAAGTAGAGCTGGAGAGAAAATGCCTGACTGCGAAAATGTTTGAGAGTCGATGGAAGAGTGTAGCACGAAAGTTGCGAATAAATGTAACCACATGAATGAGACGAAGGACCCATCTCAGCTATCAGTGGCGAGGCGGGGCACGAGGGGTCCGTGCTAAACCCGCCTTACCACTCCATCCGTAATGTCTTCCGGTCTGTCGCATCATCCGATTATATTTCGATTTCATTGTAAAATTTTTAAATGCATGTTTCTGTTAATTCATCCGTTTTCATCTGACCCCAAATCAGGTTGTATCGTCCCCTCTATGTCGCCCCTTGTGGGTAATAAAAAATTGTGACTGGTGACTTCGTTGATGTCTGTGTGTCTTTTTTTTACCCTGAAGAAGAGGTTATCACCAATTTGTGCTCTATTGTGCCCTAAATACGGTGATATACCCCCGAAATGGCCATAGGTGTTCTGTGTTTGTATTCTGAGCTATACTTGTAATCCACTGTAAATGATGTTTATGGTTTGATTTTACTGATGTTACCTGCGGAATGGTGAAATGTGGATTTTACTTTGCCTCACTTTGGATGTTCTGTTGTTGTTTTGTCCCGTGCGCTTCGGTATTCCTGTTTATGAAATTGGATTTTACCTACTAAATTTGCTGTCATGAGGCAGGTAGTTGAACTTTCGTACTATTATTCTTGAACTTCTTTTATTGGCTATTGGCCTCAGCGAATGAACTGTTGTGCTACGTCTCCCTATGTATTACTTTTTTTCTCTATATTTTTGCTATATATATATATTTATATTTATTCTACTGTAATTGTACCGGTCTCTAATATTTTTAATCAACTTTTAATTGCAGTTTATTTATTTATTTATATTATTCTATTGTATTTTATATCGATTTTTTAATTCTTATGTATAAAAATTTTGACTTCCTTTTACTAATTTGGTTTTGTGGTCTATGTTGTACTTCTTATATGTGGTCATTGGTGGGCTACGGCTTTTTGAGTCGATGACAACGGTTTTATTCTGCAATTAACTTTGTACCTATGTCTCAACTAGTTTGAGCACTTCTTTTACAGCCTTGTATAAATTCTTGTTTTTTTAATACAAAACTGTTAATATTGAATAATTATATATATATATATATATATATATATATATAAAGAAACATATCATAGCTAGGCTTACTCTAAATTCCCACATTTATTCAGAACATTAACAACAATTTCAATGTATTTATTATTTGAATGCAAAATTCTTTATTGAAAATACCTGTACATCAACACAACAATTGTTAGATCAAACATTCGTGTTTAGCCCAACGTACACCACTCGAATTTGTTTCCCTCTTGAATTTTAACATATTCTAATCTGTTAATGAGGAGATAAATCAAAGAGACATTTCACTCATCTACTAACTGCGTATATGATCATGCACTTACTGATATTTTAAATACTTTGTTTGGAAAAACGGATGGCAAGAGGTGATCTTTCGATGGTCCATTAAAATTGACGAAATGCTGGGAACACATTTGGCTATTTGCAGTGTAAACAAAATCTTTCCTCACAAGTCTCGATCTCTGAAGCCAAATACGTCGAATAGCTACGTTTGCAGGATATCTATGTAGTGAAATAACTTTGCCGTCTACATTCTTCCCTCTATAGTGGCTGCATATACAGCAGTATTTGCGTGATTTCTTCGGAGACATATTAACCGGTCAGTACAGTATGTGAGTCGTTAGTTTGCGGAAGTTAAAGCAAGTCACTGAGCATGCGTACATGTCATACGGGAGAGTTCCAATCAGGGGTGGATAACAACCTTATAGGAACCCCCTATAAGACTAGAACTTTGAGCGAAAGTGTCGCGTCCGACAGGTGTCCAGTGGAACAACAGTGTTATAAGACTAAGGCTTTTAGCGAAGGTGTTGCATCCGACAGGTGTCCTGCGAAACAACAGCGCAGACCCGGTCGTATTTCAAGCTACTACTGAACCTCATTAGTGATGGAGTTTAAAATGGACAAAAGAGAACAACGAATTGTTCTTTGAATGTTATATTAGAAGTGGACCAGAGAAAAGAAGCTAAAGGAAAAGGTTATTGGCGCTCTGGAAAAAAATATTATTCATATGAAGAGCTGAGGGTTGTAAGTTAACAAAGATTGGAAAATCAGATTAGACAAATTAAGACCAAAATGTGGTTAAAGATGGAACAGGAGAAGATAATAATGGAAGTGAGAAAGGAATTGCAAGGGATTATTAGTCCAGAAGAAATACCCAGAGACGAAGAGAATTTACAACGTTAGGACATGGAGGAAGAGAATCTACAATATGTAAAAGGCATTAGTATACTTTCAACTAAAGAGTCAGCAGAAAAAATTAGCCCAGAACTACTCCCCACGACAGAATTCTGAAAGTAATTTTCTATGAGGAAAGGAAAAAGTTTCTATCATTGAAGTCATGCGACAGAGCAAAGCTACGATCAGAAATCAGGAAGGCAAATGAAGTTGTCATGAGAATTCCAATTAAGGATATCACTGAGTTAAATTCTTTGACGTATCCACTACTTATGTCATCACAGGGAAGATGGGAATGTTTAGAGGAAAGAAAGAATAGAGAAACAAAGAACCATCCTAGAAAAGTAGAATCTTCCTGAAAATGAAATAATATTCGATTTGATGTACAAATCAGAAATGGTTAGAATTTAATACTGGAACCGGTTTTACAGGTGTCTAAAGTCTCCCTTGGTTTTTACTAAAGAAACACGTATATCATTATATAATATATGTTTCGTGTTCATTCGTGGAAGTAACAAAAGAAAATTAACTGTAAAACAATAGTGAGGCTTTATTTCTTCGTAAAATGGTTCAGTGGATCAAAGCAAGAAACATTATAAATTCTGGCAGCTGTTGTCCCTCCATTGTTTGGATAAGTCAGCTTAGGTCGCTACCACCTCTGCATTTTACAAAGGGTTGGTAGAGTTTAAAAGTGACGACGAGCTAGGAGAGACACTGGGGCTCGATGAGAACCAGCTATCCAACCTGTTTCGGAACACTTTCAGGGCGGGGTATTTGGATAATTACCAAAGATCCCTGAATTGGCAGTGTTTCAGGAATGCTTTACCTGTCCACGAGAAATTGTCCAGGCACGGGATTTCAGTGCCACCCGAATGTTCAAGATGCGGGCAGGAGAAGGAAACTATCCTGCACGCTCTTGTCCAGTACACCCATCTTTCGGAGATGACAATTTACGTTGAACACGTGCTGTCGCACCTAGGAAGAGTACAGCTATCGGCTGAGTCTGTGATTAAGAATGCACCGCCCACCGGACTACCTAAGGAAGGTGAGGCTTGTTTTCTATGTACAGTCACGGTTATGAAAGAGTGTGCATGGAGAACTCGAATGCAAGGTATGAAGACAGGAACCTTCATTTCCGGCCCTGGAATGCTATACTATTTCAGGTACCACCTGAAAAGCAAGATAGGGCTGGAGAGAAGACACCTGTCTAGAAGAGTATATGAGGAAAGATGGAAGGAAGTAGGAAGGAAGTTGGGAGTGAGTGGCTCTACTTAAACTTTCCTGATAAAAACACAAAGGTGTAGACTGGTGTACCCTGGAATTAAGTGTAAATCATTGGAAATATTCCAAGTTTTTTAGAAATTTTTAAATATATATTTTTAACGTATATTTTCTTAAAAAAATCTAAAAGAAAAATGACTCACTAAATGACAATTTTTAAATGTTTGTAGTGTCCTGTATTGTCCCATCTATGTAAGATATTTTTATTATCGTAATAAAGAGAATAAGTCAGCTTAGGTCGCCGTTGTTTAAATAGGTTCCGTTATATTAATTCTTCGCTGAAAAACGATAGGGTCCACGTAACTCGCTTTGATGAAAAGTTCTCATTCTTCTGACTCGTAAATAATTTGTCGCACCAATCTATGGAAAAAATTAAGAATATATTACGCGCAGCGTGATTGGACTTTCGATCCAATTCCCACGCATCACTCAATCAAACTCAACAAATGTCCAAACACTCACATGATGAATATAGATTAACATGGTGAGTCTATATAAATCAAAATATTTTCAATATGCCAGAATAGAAATTGTTTTTGCTACACCGGAATTTAAATTTTCCCGCCACCTTATTACTTTCACACCAGCAGCATTTCAGCTTGTGTCTCTTCACTTCAGCACATCGTTTCTGGTGAATTTTAATAATTTTTTTTTTTTTTGGTTTTTCAACGGCAATAGTAAGAGAAAGGAATTCATAGATTATATTTTTGCTTGAGTGTGATGGAAAAAGTTTGAAAAGAAAAATTTTAGATTCATTTATTTTTCGTTTGAGTAATAGAAAAAGGTTTTTAAAAGATTCTGTGTATCATGGTGAGAGAAACATTCATGAATACGGTATTGAATATGGTTTCACTATGGAAAAAGTTAAGGGCGATTTATCTGGGGTTTTTTTTAGCACATCTCACGACCATCCGATACCTTCCTTGTTTCTTTGCTTAATATTTTCTCCCCATAAACATTTAACTGAGTAATGGAAAAAGGTTTAACAAAAACAAAAAATTACCATGTGTATTGTTAAGAAAGAAATTCATAAAAATGGGGTTGAATTTTTTTTTTTTTTTTCTGACGAAAACGTTTCTCCCATCGTTTTAAAGTTTGTAATACCCTCAAAATCGAAAAAAAAACCCCGTCCGAAGGTGGAGGAGCTGGGAAAAAAATCATTGTGCTTAGTGCCCTCAAAATCAACCAAAATCGGTGTGTGTGAAGAAAACATCATTTTTCGAAGTTTTTTTTTTTGTTACTAAAAGAATGTCCCCCACCATTTCCAAGGGCACTGTGAAAAAAAAAAGGCTGGAAAATTCCCATCAAAACGGAAAAATTCCAACTTATGTGTGCTACCTATTGCTGAGATAGGTGCCCCTTTTCACACACACACACGTACACTTATATATCAATGATGTACACAAGTACATGACAGATATACAGCGAGATGAAGTAATTGGTTGACCGTAATCAAATTTCAGAGTTGCATTAAATTTGAAAGCAATCTGAGCAAAATTAAATGGGGCTCATTTTGCGAATGAGAAAGACTACATCCGTAGAAAATTAATAATTATTCCTGAAGGAGTGGAAAACTTCCTTTTTGTACCCACCCACCCTTTATTTTTTATTACTTTTTTTACAGAAAACCTCCGTTTTCGGGTACGGAGATTACGAATCTAAAATAAATATTGGCAAAAATCGGCAAAATAGGCGCAGGAGTGGCTGTGTGGTAAGTAGTTTGCTTACCAACCACATGGTTTCGGGTTCAGTCCCACTGCGTGGCACCTTGGGCAACTGTCTTCTACTATAGCCTCGGGCCGACCAAAGCCTTGTGAGTGGATTTGGTAGACAGAAACTGAAAGAAGCCTGTCGTATATATGTATATATATATATGTGTGTGTGTGTGTGTGTTTGTCCCCCCAACATCGCTTGATAACCGATGGTGGTATGTTTACGTCCCCGTAACTTAGCGGTTCGGCAAAAGATATCGATAGAATAAGTACTAGGCTTACAAAGAATAAGTCCTGGGGTCGATTTGCTCGACTAAAGGTGGTGCTCCAGCATGGCCGCAGTCAAATGACTGAAACAAGTAAAAGAGTATTTCAAAATTTCAATTTAACCCACTCTCCCAACTTCTTCATTTTTCACTTTTTTCAGAATTTTTTTTTTTTTTTTTTTTTGACAAATACGTGGGAAAATACGGAGATTATGATTCTGAGAAAAAATTTCCAAAAATCTTCGTCTTCGTAAAATTAAAAAAAAAAAATTACCCCTCCCCTCAGAGTCTACGGCATAAACACGAAGTTTTGAAACCCTTTTCGCCATTGCGCACGCGTTGACTGCTACGCTAAAAGTGAAACTCTTTAAGTAGTGTGGTGATGAGTGGGCGACATAGGGAAAAAGTTTTGGGAATTTTTTTTTTAAATTCTATTTTCGGTTTTAAAATACGGACGGCCCGATTCTGTTCGTTTCTCTATATGATTTCCAAATAACTTTTTAAATACTTCGAAATCAAAATTGGGCGTACATGGCGGAGACCTAACCCACCTGCTCCCGTACATATTAAATAAACCTTCAGGCAGTCTATCCACATGCTAGAAATAACAGCCAATTCTCAGACAAACTCTTTTTCACACATTTTTTCATAAAATTTTTTACATTTACGCTTCATATGGCCTAGAAGTCGATTGGAGATGAGTTTCGACAAAAATCTCATACTGGCCGGGTTTGTTTCTTGGCGATAAAATTTCAGAGAAATTTCCCGCGGTAAAAAGAGGTATTAAAAAAAAGTTAAAATAAAAAAGTTATTGCCAGGAACTTGGGCTCCTAACCAAACAAATGCGTTGCTCATCTTGTAAAACTTATACTGAGCAAAATCTACAAAATGAAGCGGGCCGGAAGATCTCACTCAGAACGCAGGTTTCAGTGCAATAAAGAAAACTTTATTTTAACTTTTTGACAGACAAATTGCTATGGCCAAACCAAGCTCCTTTCCGAAGTGGTATTTGATTTTCGCCGATTTCTTACAACTTTTCTAACAATTTTTTTCAGATTCATAATCTCTGTATTTTTCCACATATTTGACAAAAAACAAATTTCTGAAAAAAGTGAAAAATGAAGAAAGTGGGGAAGTAGGGCATTGAAATTTTGAAATGCCGATTTTTGCCAATTTTTTTTCAGATTCGTAATCCCCGTACCCGAAAACGGGGGTTCCTGTATAATAAAAAAATAAATAAATAAAGGGAGGTACAAAAGGAAGTTACGATTGTTTACACGGTATTTTGTCCGACACTGTAAGGACTGTAAAAAAACAACAAAAAAAGTAGGGAATCTTTTCGGTTTCACGCATCGGATCCGATTTTTTGAAATCTCCCTTTTCTTCCTTCAAATTTCCTGGCATTGTTTGTTTTGATAAGCATTTTTTTTTAATCAACTCTTTCTCGTCACTTTTCAGACTTGTCTATGCCATTGAGAATGATGTTCGCTAAGTTTTTCTTTAAGCCATCCCTTAACTGCCGTAAGTCTTTGCAAAGTACAAAAAGGGAAAAAAATAATAAATAAACGAACAAAAAAAGAGAAATAGAACATACTTTATATTCGTGCATTAGAGTTAATTAATCAGATCAGAGATTACGTATTGGGCGGTATATGACTCACTTCTTTTTTCCCTATAAAACGAACATTTCATCATTAAATATGTGCGAAAGAAATTAGGATGCATCTAATATACTCACGTGTCTTTTATATCATCAAATACGAGATGATTCGATAAAAACAACAAATATTACAATCAATTGCAACAAAATAAAACTTCACAACTTATTTTTTGAGCAACAGTTGTTCCTACTTTTTTATTTGTCATCTAAATAGTGGTACGAAAAGCGCGCGAAATATCAGGCGGAAGAATACAATGGTAAAGTTTATGTAATTCATTTTTTTATAACAATAGTAGATTTATTGATATTACGGCAGTCATAGAAATTCTTTCACAGTAGTAAATTTATTGATATTATAGAGGTTATAGAAGTATTATTATATATGTTGTTATTACAGATTGTCTTGTTGCGCAATGGTCCTTAAATGAAATACAACAACGTACGTATAACTTCCAACTTCAACAAAACCGTGAGTGGCGTTATTTATCTATGTTTAATACTGTTATTGTTTCGATTATTTTTCCAGTCCGTCATTGATATTTATAATTTGTTTCTTAATGTCATTTCATATTTTCAGATCGTGTGTACTTCGGAGTGTTTTCTTTTTTAATCATAAATTAGAGACAACAACAAAGTCTCTGCTTTTCGATCCACTAAAATTAGCAACCAAATTCCCCTTAAATCATATCCTACCATCTTAAATAAGGAATTGACATATTAGATCATGTAATTTCCCTATACCCCTAAAACTTGCGGGGATGGACACGGTTGAAATATCTTAAATCATAAGTCTTCTCTGTTGAGACACCTAATAGTTAAACAACAATAATCGTTTTAAATATCGAGAAATAGGTTACAATCTAATTGTTTTACTTCGCGGGCTGAAAAACTATAAATGTTATTAAATTTTTAAAACTTTCAACGATTTATATTTCCAATAATCGAAAGATCGCCAACCTTTTCATATACATATTTGACACATACTAGAAAGACTGGTGATCGCTAGAAATAGCAGTCAAATCGACCAAAACAACACATCAGCTTTAATTAAAGAAATGAAGCATTGGATAAAGTACTCTTAGGGTTAGGTTTACACATAACCCTAAAAAGACTGGGTCGTCACGGATGGAATACTTTTGATCATAGGTCTGCTTGATCAAGGTCGATTAATTAAATCACGATACTAAAAGCAGTTAATGTTCTTAAAGGGGCTATTCAAACATAACGAATAATATTTATAAACTACCAATATATCAACATATATCAACCAGGTACTCATGACTATACACTTAATGGCTAATAAGCCCATTTAAATGCATGTTTATTGGTGTATGTTTATAAGGGGACATATTGTCAAATTATGTATCAGTCTTCCGTGTTGACGAATAGATGCTGTTTAATGTACATTCAATAAATTCTTTTATACTTTTTAGCATTAATTATCAATTTTAATCTTTGGAGTACGTGCTTTAAAGAAACCCTAATTACGCGAGACATATCTATAGAAGTCTGTGTCCCCCTCCCCGAACTTTCATAGTGTAGATTGATTATATCGGAATTCAATGTGAAATACTCACATTAGCATACCTACACGAATCCTGCTAAAAAGTGACAGGTTAAAAAATCACAGGGGTTTTGTCCTAGATGGTTTTTGTCCGGATTCAATAAATTAATTGTGACTTTTTCCCTAGCCAAAATTGTGACTTTATTACCGGTCACCACCTACATAAGTGTGGTACTACTAAAGCAGCGCGGACCCGAACGCGCAGTCGCGCGTCCGCGCTAACTAGTCTTGAGTGGTCGCTCCTAATCCTAACCCTATCCCTAACCCGCGTGTGCAAATGAATACGTGTTTAGGGTTAGGGTTAGGATCGACCACTCACGACTAGCTAGCGCGTTCGGGTCCGCGCTGCTTTAGTAGTACCCATAAGTGTATCCCATGGATTTGTTTCCTCCTAACTTTCAGAAAAATAATTATTTTTTAATGAAAATTTCTGCAAATCGGCTTCAGATCGAACTTTGTTGTGAAAAATAATTTCTGGTGGTAAGGAGAGTAGTTTCGAAAATTGACACGAGTTGAATCTATTGCATCATAACTTTTAGGAAAATGGGTATTGTTTAATCAATACCTTTGGGAGTGTGTAGATTACGAGTACATGGGAATTTAATCTGGAAAGAAAAATTGGTGCGCACGCGTCAATATTTTTCGAAATTTCTTGTTTCATTTTGTAGATATACATGTGACCTGTGTCAGTTGTATGCGTGGCCACCAATTCTCTCATCAAATTCCGATATATTTGTAATCAACTCACTCCGAAGGGTGAGTGTAGAAAATTTCATTTCAAAAAAAACATTTTTCTGAAAGTTACGAGGAAAGAAAATTGGGTGGAGGTGACACTTGTGGAGGTATGCCCCTAATCACATGCATGTCTACAGAATGAAACTAGAAATTTTGGAAAATATTGTGATGTATGCGAGCTCGCCATTTTTGTTCTTTCAAATTAAATTCCGATGTAGTCGTAATCTTAAAGGTTTTTGTAGAAACTTTCATTGAAAGATATCCATTTTTCTGAAAGTTATGAAGAATCACATCCGACTCTTGTGAATCTTTCGAAACTCATCTCCCCACATTTTTCTGAATAAATTCCGATAGCAAGATGGATGAATGTCTGCTACAGTGGAGCGAGCTGGGTTTGTTAGTTTCTGTTACAGTTGAGGATAGACGGAAGCAGAGAGTATGGGATAATCTGCTTTCAGGTGCCACTTTTGGCTCTCTCCTTGATCAGTCTGATTTATTTTCAAAGGTGTCGCCTACTTCCTGCTAGTGCAAAATTCTCTGGATTGATAACCTGCCTTTGGCCAACATTGAAGGTCTTCTGTGCCTTGATGAGCTCCGCATTTCCATCACTCTTAGAGTGGGAGCTGACATCTGGAGGGAATTGAGATGTTGCTGTGGTAGGCCCCTCGATCCCACAAGCCTTCACAGGTCACTTCACTCATCATACTATGCTAAACTTAATTGTTAAGCAAGCTCTGGCTCGGGTTAATATCCCCTCAGTTCTGGAGCCAGTGGGATTATCCAGAAGTGATGGGAAGAGACCAAATAGTCTTACCCCACTGGCCCTGGGTAAGAGATAGGTGCCTCATCTGGGATTCCACACTGTGACTCTTTTGCTCCCTCTCACATCCTAGATGCTGCAGAAAATGGGAGCATCACTGCTTCTGTACCCAAATGGAACAAAACCCTGAAATATTGGGACCTGGCACTGAACTATCTCTTTCAACCTATGGCATTTGAATGTTTGGAGGGACTGGGTCACTAATGGCGAACTTCTTGTTATCATTGGCATTCACTTCACCAAGGAGACAGGTGATGCCCATGAGAGTGCTTGGCATATCCAACGCCTTAGTCTTGCCATCACTTGTGGTAATTCTGCAGTCTCCCACTCTCTCTCCTTCTCTTGCACTTCCCTCAGGTAGGGCAACAATATATTTTCTTTGCGGTAGCACACCTGTTTCTGTCTTCATTCCTGATATTTCTCTTTCCGGCCAGGTAACCTTGTACTTCCTCTACATCAAGACACCTGTATCTGTCTCACTATAACCTTTTCTTCATCACCTCCTCCAATGCCTCCTCCCCTTATAAAAGTTTTTGTCTTGCATATTTGATTTTGATGTTGGTGTACTTGACTCAATAGTTCTCCTCAAGCATGGCATGTCACCCAACAATTCAAAGGTACTTTTTGAGCAGGCTGGTTATGTGACACTGGTGTAGGCTCCAGATACTAGCTTTATTTCTTTCAAGCCTTTGCATGTCCTCAATAGCTACAGCCTCTGTCTCACTTCAAGAGTTTGTTAAACTGTTTTTATTTCTTGTCTCTTTTTATTCTACTTCAGATGAATGAAAAAGACAAGGAAACGCTTATAGCGAAAAGAGTGGAGTTGGTTGAAAATATAATGATGGAAGAACTTTTAACACATTTGATAGCCAAAGGGGTTGTAACAAAAAGAAATGCTGAATATATTGTAAGTTATGTTACTTTATAATTTCTTGTTGACGTTAGCAGAGGTTGTCATGTGAAACCACAGATTTTACATCAGAGTGGCCCTCTTCTAGAAGGATCCTGTGACAAGACTAGGGAGTCCCTCACTTCTGGTGCTTTTTCTGCACACCTTGATACCAACCAAGGGTATTTCTACATCCCTACGGTCGGATGATCTGTCATCACATATGCTGGTTAATCCACAGTTGGGACCCTGACAGCAGCTACTATTCCAGATCAGAGTAGATCTGGGAACAATAATAGAAAGGGGTGGTTACACACTTCTGAAAACCCTGGAACTCCCGAACCAGAGCTTCACTATAAGTTTAAAGTCATATCGAGGACAATCTGACATTTATATATATATATATATATATATTCCACATACGCCAGCTTAATTTAATTCATCCTTAGTCAAAAGACACCTGATGTTATGTCTTGTTATTGTATTTGTGTAACATTCTCCGTTTTTTTTTTTTTTTTCTGTCCTTGTTTTCGTATACATTCGCTGCTTTCTTCCAAGGAATCTAATGCTCTTAGCTTAGTTTTTCCTTGGGGCTGTCCAGATTGGAGCAATCTTGAGTATAACCAGCCGAAATTGCTAAGATAATCTGGAACTCGACTGAGAAAAGAAAACTCTGAATGACCCGTCCTTGTTTCCTTGTATCGTCTATCTGGATGTTTTGTTGTCCCTTTTTTGTGTCACCTAACTGTCTGGATATTTTGCATTCTTGTTCCATTTTGTATTTATATATATATATATATATATATATATATATATATATATATATTCATATATATATCATCATCATCGTTTAACGTCCGCTTTCCATGGGTTGGACGATTTGACTGAGGACTGGTGGACCAGGAGGCGACACCAGGCTCCAATCTGATTCGGCAGAGTTTCTACAGCTGGATGCCCTTCCTAACGCCAACCACTCCAGGAGTGTAGTGGGTGCTTTTGCCTGCCACCAACACGCAGGCCAGTCAGGCGGCTACTGGCAACGGCAACGATCTCGCTTGGATGTCTTACTGGCAAAGGCCACGCTCGAAATGGTGTATTACGTGTCACCTGCACAGGAGCCAGTCCATCGGCACTGGCAACAATCTCGCTCGAATGTCTTTTGCGAAGGTGTCATTAATTCTATTATTGTCCAATGTAACTATTTAAAAAATGATAATAACAGAATCAATGACACAGGCGACAGCAAGCCAAAAAGGTTTATTTTGCCAATGCAGAAACTAGTCCACGTGAATCCAAATACTTAAATGTACATAAGTAGATTGTCTTAACCAAATTTGCCTTCGTCTGAGACCTTTGGTGCTATGCTGTGCTTGAGAAGACTCGTCAGGTCGATGCCAGTGTCACATAACTGGCACTTGTGCTGGTGGTACAGAAAAGCAACTGTGCCAGTGGCATGTAAAGATCACCCATTACATCCGTGGAACAGTTTGCATTATGAAGGGCATCCACCTATAGAAAGCATGCCAAATTAGACTGGGGCTTGAAGCTCTGTGGCTTACCAATTCCAGTCAAACCATATAACCCATGCCAGCATGGAAAGCAGACACTAAATTATGATGATTTAAAAAATTTATTTTTGTTTCAGAACGCTATCAATGTTAACTCCAAGAAAGTTGAATACTTTTTGGACCTTCTTCCAAAACGAGGCCCTGATGCATTTCAGATTTTCTGTGAGGCCCTAAATACAACTGGCCAGGAGTTTATTGTTTCACATTATTTAAAAGAGGACAATAAAACTAATGACTTGTCATTTGATTGCATTCCTACTGCAAAAGATAATGAACCAAGCAATCAGCTTTTATTGAAAGACAATGATAATTCCATTATTAGAATTAAGTACAGCTCAACTTCTCCACTCAAGAAATGCAATAGCACTCCAACCAAGAGTTCTCCTAAATCACCCGAGGTCAGACATCTTCTGAAACATGTTATATCTGAACCTACACCCTCACAGTTTTCTTTGAATGGTAATCAGACAGGAATTACTAGATGTGACCGCATTGGTAAGTGTTTTCTTCTTGGCGATTTCTCATCAAATGTGAATGAGAACTAATAAGATATTTTGACCATTTAGCTTCATATGATATATTATGGAGTAGAAGCACTAAGCAGTGATATGCATAAATTCAAACTTGTTACCAGATCAAATATGCTTGGCACATACTGAAACCTGTAAGAAAGTCATTCACTGTATTTTGTCATGGAGAATATTTCTCAAACTGACTTGGTGTGTTTACTACAGCAAGAAATTTAGTGATTGGCTTTCTTACAGGTTCAAATATGCTCCAAGCATATTTGAACTGGTAACTAGCTTCATATGATATAGACATAGATATATGTATGTACATGTGTGTGTATGTATGCATGTACTTGTATGTTTCAGCCAAAGCTTTTAAAATGGATTTCTTAGACAGAAACAGAAAGAAGTCTGCAATACATGTCTTTCACTCACACACACACTCTCTCTCTCTCTCTCTCTCTCTCTCTCTCTCTCTCTCTCCCTCCCTCCCTCCCTCTAAAATTTTCCTTGTAATAATTGATTAAACATGTACTATACTAAAAAAACATTGAATAATCCTGCAGTTTAATGTTAAATTGCTTTTATATATAACTTGACATAAAAGCTAACACACACACGCATATATTTCTCCCATCCACCCTTAAATAATGCAGTGAAGCCATATATCTCCTCTACTACAAGAAATTTGTCCCTCTCCCATCTATCGTACTCTAACTTCTCAACACCTAACAGTCTTGTTAATTACATGTCATCCTCACTGTTGGTGTTATTGAAAAAGGCATCCAGTACACTCTTTAGAGTGGTAAGAATTAAGAAGTGCATCTATCCATAGAAATCACACTAAAGCAGATATAGGAGCATGACACCATCCTCTGTTTCGTTGGATCCTGTTGAACCATCCAACCCATCCCATCTTGGTAGATATTAAAGGACAATGATGATATGTGTGTGTGTGTGTGTGTGAGGTTGACATTCGCCCAAAATTGCTCAGCTACAGACAGTGGTGTTATTTCTTTTTATGGATTATCTGCTTGGTTTGTGCCTTTAAAGATTTGGAATAAGAAATCCCTTACTTGAAAAAGTCATTAAGGGTTAGCTTCCCAGTTGTAAAACCAGGCTTTCTTAATATTCTCATCTCACCCATGCTAGCTTGGAAAATCATGTAAAGCAGATGAATGTATGTTTGTCTTTTGAATAATATTCTGAGTGCTGTGTGTGTAGAACTGTATTAATCAATTTGAAACGACTATCTTATGGCGTCATGGTACTATTTTGTATATTCACCTTGTGAGTGGAGGTGCAATGGCCCAGTGATTAGGGCAGCGGACTCGCGGTCATATGATCGTGGTTTCGATTCCGGGCGTTGTGAGTGTTTATTGAGCGAAAACACCTAAAGCTCCACGAGGCTCCTGCAGGGGATGGTGGCGAACCCTGCTGTACTCTTTCACCACAACTTTCTCTCACTCTTGCTTCCTGTTTCTGTTGTGCCTGTAATTCAAAGGGCCAGCCTTGTCACACTGTGTCACGCTGAATATCCTCGAGAACTATGTTAAAGGTACACGTGTCTGTGGAGTGCTCAGCCACTTGCACGTTAATTTCACGAGCAGGCTGTTCCGTTGATCGGATCAACTGGAACCCTCGACGTCGTAAGCGACGGAGTGCCAAGATTCAGCTTGTACACAAAAGATTGTTGGTATTATGTTGAAGCCTTAGTGCACTTTAAACCTTTAGCATTTAGACCAGTCTACTCAAATATTCAGCTTATTTTTATGTTCAAACTGACCAGATCTGGCCTCTCACACCTACCCCATAAGATAACTACAAAATTACATCATTGAAATCAGGAAGCCACAAGATAAAGCATGATTTATTTAAAGAACAAAGTGAATAAAAAAGCATTACTTTTGACAGAGTAGACCTGAATGCTAAGGGGTTAAATGTTTAAATGACTTGTTGCTATAAGGAAATGTTAATATTCTAAACTATTCACTTCATCTTTGGAGTATCTATTTGCAATATTACTTTGATATGTGTGCATCATGTGGTGTTGTTTTTTCGCCTTGTGTGTATCACAACCCCAGACTGCATTTGAACTGGGAACTTTTATTTGTAAATTGAGAGAAATACAGTTTTTTATCCACTATGCCACTGGTTTATGTGTATTCATGGTGGTTTAGAATATTGCTACTGTAAGGCAGCAAGCTGGCAGAAACATTAATACGCCAGGTGAAATGCTTAGCAGTATTTTGTCTGCCATTACGTTCTGAGTTCAAATTCCGCCGAGGTCGACTTTGCCTTTCATTTTTTCAGGGTTGATAAATTAAGTACCAGTTGTGTAGTGGGGTTGATTTAATCAACTGGCCCCTCCCCCAATATTTCAAGCCTTGTGTCTAGAGTAAAAAAGAATATTGCTACTGTTTGTTTAGAAATAATTTTCATAGTCTGAATCTAGTTTAGTATTATGCACATATGGTGACTAGAGATCAACCAAATCAAAAGTTTCTGCTATTATTTACATTATGGAATTTTAACAAAGCTGTTGTTTCCAAATAAAGAACAGGAATAAATGATCTAGATTGTCCAAATTCAGTCTATTAGTGACAGTTATTTCCTTGTAAAACAAGATAAAGGTGACATATGAAGAGACAGTTGAGTAAATGAAAATGATAGACTTATTGTATTGGTAATTGAGAAATGAATATCAGATTATCATTCACTGGAGTAGTTTCAAGCCACCTGAAAATAAATACCAAATTTCCATGTCTTTTTTAGCTTTTATTTCTGCTTGGAAATTTATTTCGCCTACAACTGACCATAGAATGTATGTACAGGTTAAGGAGACATAACTAAGCTATATATTTTCCTTGATAACTGGTAACTGTAGTAAGTAGCAAAGAAGACTAAGATGTTTGGTGGACTGTGTTCTGAGACTGAGCACTTCCAGATAATCTGGTACCTTTTCATAATGTCCTAGGAAAATTGAGACAATGCAGAATAAAGTGTTAACAGTAAACTTTATTACAATTACTGTTAACAAATTATATTGGGAGCAGTAGTAACCATTTATATGATGTGTAGCTTGGTTAGAATAAGACTGGTTCAAGAAGCATATATGGTTTTATGTTTTTGTGGGTGAATATTCACAGCTGTAACTAGTTTATTGTTAAATATGAAGAAGATGAAAGTAACAGAATATTAGATATTACAACCTAAATTTTATTAAATTTCCTATGAAGGGTTTTATAAAGATGTTCACCAATTATATTCTGCTGATGTTTGCAAGAAGCAACAAAAAATATTGCCAGCATTTTACTAAAATGTTTTCAGTATCTGTGAAAATGTTAAAATTACCTCTTATTGATCTATTTTATCCTTTAAGTTATTTTATACAGAATGTTTTGACTGTATGGAAAAGGCACACTTTTTCAAATATAGGAAGGGGTTTATCAGAATGTGCTTAAAAGATTCTTGTGCATGCTAGTATAATTGAAAAATTTCAAGTTGCTGTAAAGCTAGAGATAATTTCAAAGCTCGTTTCTGTGTAAATATATATGGAAATATTTTTTGCTCAGATTTTAAATAACTTATATCTTTTGTTTATTTTCATGACTCCTAAAGACAACAGCATGTCTCCAGCTATTGAAGAACCATGTAAGTATTCTATATCTCAAAGAGTGCCATTTATCTTATTTTATTTCTCATTACCAATGTCATCTAGATGGATCATAACCTGTATTAGAACTTACTGCTATAATTATTAATGCTCCTCAAATTCCTCTACCCTCTTTTTTCTTCTTGCTACAGTAAAGAATTTACTTATTCGATTTACCTACTACAACCATATTTGTATGCTTGTATCTAAAATACATCCATGTTAGATAGAGACTATTTTGTTCAAAAACCTTTACTCATGAAATTTTCTAAAACTTATCCTCTTTACTAAGAAAAACTTAACATTTTACCTTCCCAGTTCCTATTTCTCTTGGAAAGTAGAATTTAAAACTAATGATAGTCTCATGCTGGATATTTATTGCTAAAATGTACAAAATACATAAGATTTATTACTTTACTATTTCAACTTATCCTTCTTATTTAAAGAGGGTGAACAGCAATTTGTTTGCTCTCTCTGGCTTCCGAGTTCTTAATGCGCCACTTAACAACCAGTTGGCTGTTTATTAGTCAAAGTTCTTCCGTTGCTGTTCACAACCTTTTCAGTGACGCCCCTCTCTCTCCAAGGTCCAAGAAGTGGTCTTATACTTGCATGTATATATGCTTGTATTGATTGTTTAACCAGCTCATTAAACAACCTATTGATTGATTAGTTGGTTAGATATTAAACCATTTGACTAACAATAAAGAAGTGATATTGAACCAGTGCATGTGTTTATTGTTATTGGCATAATGACCCTCTCAAGACAACATGATTTATTTTAACACAAATTCATACCAAGAATCTTGCAAACCAAATACAAGAATGAAATATGTTTTTTGGTGGGTTTTTTAAACTAAAATAATACATATTTTCCCATTATAGGGCCAAAGAAAAGAAAAGTATGCAATGAACAGGATATTGATATCCTTAAAATCAAGCCTGCTACCCAAGAATTTTATTATAAAAACCATTCTCAAGTAAGTTATCATTTTTTACCTGGAAATCACTGACACATGTTAATTACTATTAAATGAAGGTAGATGGTCTGGTGGTTGGGGTGTTGAGCTCACAGTCATCAGGTCAGGGTTTCAATTCTCAGACTGAGTGATGCACTGAGTTTTTGAGCAAAATGCTTCATTTCATGTAACTCAATCCACTTAGCTGAAAATGAGTACCAACAACAACTAGTAGTTAACCATGCAATGGACTAGTATCCTGGCTCTACAAAATAGAGCTCGTTCACCCTTAGAACTACCAAATAGTCAGTAGTATTACTGTATACTACCAAGTCTAGGTTTAGGTGTTCTTCGTGTATGAAAATACAATTGAATAAGATAGAGTCAACAAGAAGGAGTACAGTTAGACAGCTGTTTAATAATCACTACACATGTTTCCATACAACATAGGTCTTCATATATACAGGATTTAAATTATGTAACGGTTTACCTGTATAATGGGATCTAGTTGTATTTCTTCAGGTGATATATAATTGCTGTCCCCATTAGTTACAAAATCTTCAACTTCAATGCTAACATGTGAGATGGACGGTTTGACCAGAGCTGGCTAGCTGGAGAGCTATACAAGGTTCCAGCCTGATTTGGCTTACTTTCTACAGCTGGATGCCCTTCCTAATACCAACCAATTCACAGTGTGTGTTGGGTACTTTTTATGTGGACCAGCACAAGGGCTCTTTGAGGCAAAATCCTTTGCCACTGAGAGGGAAGCATTAATATTTCTGCTTTGGTGGGCATCACTGATAATTGGAAAAGCTACTAAATTTAATTTCATCCATCCACTGTTCCTGGGAGATTTATGGAAGTAGTCCTGAGGCACCTACTCCATAGGGTCCTATCAGAAGCAAATGTCGTCAGACTTTCTGGTATGATTCCTAAGCATGACTAACTGAGACTACAGATATTATCCAACCATCTTTTCTTGGTCGACCCTGGGTCTCCTACTGGTTGGTTCAGTTTGAAGAATCTCCCTTGCAATTCTTTCCTTTGACATTCTCATCACATGTCTGTAGTCCCAGAGATGTGACTTCTGGGTATGGAGAAGCTGCTACTCAACCTGGAGAGACATACTGATATCTATGCCATGCACCCTGTCAAGTAATGTGACTCCAGAGATCTTTGGAGGAACCTCATTTTGGTTGCTTGTATTCACAATTGTACTCTTTGGATCAATTATCATTATCCAACATTCACATTTACTAAATATTTTACTATAAAAATGTTGATTTTTAGACACAATGAAACTTAGTTGTACATACATTCTCCACTTTACAGAAGCATTGCAGCATGAAATGTATTTTCTCATTGATTTCCATGATGCATAACATAGAAGTCAATGAGAAAATAGGTTTTTGATAATAATATTGAGGTTACATATACACTGTGCTTAGATGCACTACAACTCATCAGAGAAGGTTAAAAGAAGGGACAGAAAGCAGATAAGTCAAGTAAAGAAAGGCAGCAATGAAAGCCTTCACAGCACACAAAATAAAATGTAAAAAAAATCTTATATTAAAAGAGCCATAAAGGGGAAAGGGCCATAAAGAGGCACATCAGGAGTGGTGTTGGCAAATTTTTGGAAGCATGGAATTTTTGAAGGATGTAGTGTTCTGACAGCTAACAATTGACGCAAATAGTTTATTCCATGTTTGCACAATTCTAAGTGTGGAAAAGATGTTTTCAAAAGTCATGGGTGTTGCAGGGTTTTTTGGGTTTTTTTAACAAACATGCATAAGTGGTAGAGATATTAAATTCAAGAAGGTGACCAAAGTTGTTGGAAAGATGATGGATAATCTTAGAGGTTTTTACCAAGTCACCTTCTTCACATTGAAACTTTAGTATATTGATGCCTTAGGGAATTCATTCCACATTACAACACACACTGCTTCCATGACCTGAAATGCATGCATAGTAAAAATGTTGTAAAGCGGTCTTTTACCACTTATGTATCAGTCTTTTGACGATGGTTGTCGCTCTGACAGATATTATCTTACAAAGTCGTCAATAGAATGTTTCTATCTAGCACTGTACAACTCCCAGTCGTACAGTGTTATTATCTTCAAAAGGTTGGAGCGTTATAATATCCAACTTAGTATCGTAGTATAATTACTGTATCAGCACAGACATGACTATCAACACAGTCTACACGTACTGTCAACCTTCTCCTGTTGACCGGCTACTGGTCTATTTATAATGGCTGGCTACTACCACTTTTTACCGGGAGGGATGTACAGTTTCACTCTACAACATTTATCATGTGATCGACCAGACTATCAGATGTTGTTATACATCACTGGTCACAATGTGCTTGGCATCTTTTTAACTTTCAAATGATGCCACTCTACTGGCTAGGTGAGCTGGCCAACATTCCCCCTGATTGGAAGGCTCGTCCACTGCAGGTTTAACCATTTACAGCTGAGTGGACAGGAGCAATGCGAAATGAAGTGTTTTGCTCAAGAATACAATGTGCAGCTGGTCTGGGAATTGAAATCATGATCTCATTATTGTAAGTGCAACACACCTAACCACTAGACCATGCTGTCAAGTATATGCAACTCTTTAATCAGTTTCATTATAACATTATTGTTTTTGGTATTCATTTCTTTGTTTCTCTGCTTTTTTTAATGAAGTCTTACAAAATGGATGGTATACCCCGTGGCCTGGCTCTTGTAATAAACATCAACAAAATTGCTGGAATGGCTCCTCGTGAAGGCAGTAGCATTGATCATAGAAGAATGTCTTACTTACTCAAGCAATTACAGTTTACAGTAATTTCTTATGATAATGAAAACCTAACAGCAGAGGTAAATCAATTCATATTAAATGCTATAAAAATTCTACCTTTTGTAATATATATTTGCATTTGGTCAGGCTCTGCATATGGAGCAACTGTGGGGCTCTAGCTGAGTGCTGCTCATGTTTAGAAGGAGTGCAGAGCAGTAGTGCTTCCTTCGTATGTGTAATGCTTAAATTCTTTTACTGTTAATTGACTGGAACCTGAATAAGCCATCAAGTGAAAGTTGAGTCCTAATTAATACAAATTTTATAATGTAAACATAATTCTTATGAGATGATTAACATAGAAAAGTTAATTGTATTTCATGTTAACAAATTTAAATAATTTATTTCATATTTTTATTTCTAGAATATCTTAATTAAAGTTCGAGAATTTAAGGATTTACCCGAACACAAAAATGCAGATGCTACAGTGGTTTGTTTATTTAGTCATGGAACTAATGGCTACATATTTGGAACTGATGGTGAAAAAGTACCCTTGAATGATGTTTTCTCTCTGTTTGACGTTGATGAATGTCCAGATTTGAGGAAGAAGCCCAAAATCTTCATAATGCAGTCCTGCCGTGGAGGTAAAGAAAAATTTTTTTTTAATTTCATGTTTACATATTTTAATTTACATTTACTATTTACCTGTCTTTCAAGTTTAAACAAAGCTATTTTAACATTTAGCATTCAAAAATAATTCTTCTCATTATAAATATACTACTTATTCAAAACTCACACACACACATTGGATTTTTTAGTGTGTAACTTTGTAATTCATAAATTCCATTTCTTTTTTTTTCCATCCTTAATTTTATTTGAGGATATCAACCACTTGACTGGCTCCTGTGCCAGTAGCACATAAAAAGCACCATTTGAGCGTGGTCAATGCCAGTGCAGCCTGACTGGCCCCCATGCCAATGGCAGGTAAAAAGCACCAACTATACTCTCAGAGTGGTTGGCGTTAGGAAGGGCATCCAGCTGTAGAAATAGAATAGGTACCAGACTTAACAAATATATTTATTCTTATCATATAATTGTAAAATTTTCATGGTAGTTTGATTCTATTTCTAGATAATGTTGATTTGAGAAGGGTACCAACTCTGAAAGTTTCTGCCGAAGACTTTGCTGACAATGTGCCTGTACAAAAGACAGAACCAACCATGTCTGATTCATTATTTTGCTATCCAACACAAGAAGGTAAATCTATTTTAGTATATTTTGTCTCCTATTTTCTATCATCATATGCCTGTGTGGTGGAGAGAGAGAGAGAGAAAGAGTGTGTGTGTGTGTGTGTGTGCATTACTTCCTTTTCTGTGCTTGCATGAGTCAACTGTGATTTGCTGAGGCAGAAGTTTCTGTTTGGATGCTCCTCCTGTCACCAACTCTTACATGTGTCCAAGCAAAGTAATATTTTTCCCTTAGTCTAGACATTTTTTCACAGAAGAATGCAAACAAGCATCACTACTTATATAGTGGTAATGTTGCTTTACAGAAAGTGCTGCAGTGTCAAGACAAGAAGACACATATACACATATATGCACATAACATATACATGGACATACATGTCTATGTGTGTGTGTATGTGTATATCTATCTATCTATGTATCATCATCATTTAACATCCGTTTTCCATGTTAGCATGGGTTGGATGGTTTGACTGAAGTCTGGAGAGCCAGCGGCTGCACCAGGCTCCAGTCTGATCTGGCAGAGTTTCTACAGCTGGATGCCCTTTCTAACGCCAACCACTCCAAGAGTGTAGTGGGTGCTTTTTACATGCCACCAGCATGGGGACCAGTCAGGCGGGCCTGGCATCGATCACGTTCAGATATATATATATATATATATATATATATTGTGCCGGTGGCACATAAAGAAACCTATCCAAATGTGATTGACGCCAGGGCTGCCTGACTGGCCCTCATGCTGGTGGCACGTAAAAAGCACCATCCGAACGTGGCTATTGCCAGTACCCCCTGACTGGTACCCATGCCGGTGGCATGTAAAAATCACCATCTGAACATGGCCAATGCTGCCGGTGGCATGTAAAAAGCACTATCCAAAAATGATCGATGCCAGGCCCACCTGAGTGGCACATAAAAAGCACCCACTACACTCTCAGAGTTGTTGGCATTAGGAAGGGCATCCAGCTGTAGAAACATTGCCAGATCAAATTGGAGCCTGGTGCAGCCGCTGGCTCTCCAGGCCTGTCAAACCGTCCAACCCATGCCAGCATGGAAAACAGACGTTAAACGATGATGATGAATATAATATAATATGTATGTATGTCTGTCATTGTGGAGGCGCAATGGCCCAGTGGTTAGGGCAGCGGACTCGCAGTTGGAGGATCGCAGTTTCAATTCCCAGACCGAGCATTGTGTGTGTTTATTGAGTGCAAACACATAAAGCTCAATGAGGCTTTGGCAGGGGGTGGTGGCAACCCCTGTTGTACTCTTTCGCCCCAACTTTCTCTCATTCTTTCCTGTTTCTTGAGTAAGAAGCTGCGATGGACTGGCATCCCGTCCAGCTAGGGGAAACACACACGTCATAGAAACCAGGAAACCGGACCTATGCTCCACAAGGGGCTAAGAGGATTTCCAATGTCTCTCATTGGAATCTGTAACCCTAGTGCTTACCATATTAAGCTCATCTCCTTATATTGGTGATGAAACAAAGTTGTAGGCTGGGCAGCTGAAGTTGTAAAATGACTTGTTCTCTTTATTCTTTTTACTAGTCATTATATATACATATCTGTGTGTGTGTATATATATATATATATATATACTAGCGGTAATTCCCGTCACTGAATGGGTAATTACTTTTGCTGTTTCTCAGGCTGAGAAGCTAGAAAAATGGGTATATCATATACAAGAATAGCTTTACAGAATCCAGTTGACTGCAGGTCAAGTGGAACATCCATTTGTCACTGTTCCTTTTGATGTTTGAACAAGCAGTATGCCAAAGGAGAATTGAAAGATTCAAAATCTCTCTGTTGCATATATATATATAATAATGATAATAATAATGATAGACAGATATACATAATAACTTTCCTTGAACCATTCACTGTCATTCTGGTAGACAAACAAATGAACAAACACACAAACGGATAGAATCTCTCTTTTATATATACAGAATACAAATAATAATAATCGATACATATATTTTATATATACAGAATACTAATAATAATAATAGATACATATCTTTTATATATACAGAATAATAATAATAATAATAGATGCATATACACAATAGCTTCCCTTGAACCATTCACTTTCATTTTGATAGACAAATAGACAGAATCTCTCTTTTATATATATAGATTTAAAATATTTGTATATATGTACCATTGTCATTGTTTAACATCCATTCTCTGTGCTGGTATAGGTTGGACAGTTCCACAGGAACTGGCAAGTCAGAAGACTGCGTCAGTCCTGGCTGTCTGCTTTGGGATGGTTTCCACACCTTGATGTCCTTCCTAACACATGCACAATTCCATCTGCCAAATTCACAAAGCTTTGGCTGGCCTTGGGCTATATTAAATGATACTTGTTCAAGGTGCCATGTAGTAGGACTGAACCTGAAACCACATGGTTGCTTGTACCTGCTTGAAGTATTAGAATTACATATTTCTAGTCTACTAATCTCAAACTATATTGGAAATGTTACTAAGTTATCTTGACTTTTGTCATCCTCAAATATTTTCTTTTACCCTCTCCACTGCCAAACTAAAATTCACCATTGACCACGCCCCCTCTGCATTCACCTTTGCCCACATCTCTAACTATTTTCACTCACCTTTCACTCTGTCGCAAACCTACCTTTCCACCTATTCTTGATCCCCTGTTCCTATTCTTTCTTATATTCACTTTTTTGTACCACGGGGGTACATCCTCACATCCCATCCCCACCATCCTTTCTCCTTTACCAGCTGGGGTAATTACTAATGTGTCTCCTCTATAGCATTATACTTCTTACTATCTCTCTCTCTCTACCACACTTCAACCTCTCAACACTTGGCTGAAAGCCACTTCCTTTGATGCTAACCTTCGGCCACCCAGTTGAGGGGTCTTGTCTTGCAATTTACTTGGTGATTTTACTTGTGTCGGTGCCATGAAAAAGCTCCTAGTACACTCTGTAGAGGACATCCAGCCATAAATGACATGCCAAAGCACTTTGGAGCTCAATGCAGTCTTCTAGCTTATCAGATCCTGTCAAACCATTCAACCCATGCCAGCATAAAACACAAATATCAAATGCCATTAGTGGCATTTAACATATGTGTTCTATACTGGCATGGGTTGAATGCTGCTGCTGCCACCACTGTCATCATCATTGTCTTTACATGTAAAACTGCAGTGACAGTTTTTCAGATTTCGTTAACATGTGCTGTTCCATGTTTCAGGATATCGAGCATGGCGTAACTATGAAGAAGGTAGTTGGTTCATTCAAGCTCTTGTCGACGTTTTTGCTAAACATGCTTGGGAGAAGGATATTTGTGCCATGCTAAATATGGTAAGTATGTGTTTGTTTGCTCATTAAATATACAGTGATACTTGTAATTAGAGTAAATACCTTTCAGTAATTAAATTTTATCTACAATGATAAAGAAAATAACTATAGAAGGACTGAGAGAGCAATGGTGAGAGAAATGTATGGGGTGAAGCTGTTTGATAGGAGGAGGACTGAGGATTTGATGGGAATGCTGGGGTCAGAGGAATTGGTGGAATGGCTGGCAAGGGCGAATGGAGTGAGGTGATATGGGCATGTGTTGAGGAGGGATGAAGAGCAAGTTTTGAGGAGGGTGGTTGCATTTGAGGTAAATGGAGCACAAAAGCAAGGTGGACCGAGGAAAAGGTGGAGGAGGAGATTGAAAGGGTTGGTTTGAAAAAGGAGGACGCCCAAAACCAGGCAAGATGGTGTGAGGGCAGTTGCTATGGCATTGAAGTAGATCCAGCCACCCTCATTAACAAGGACAAAACCCAGATTTAAATCACTGGATGATGATGATGATCACCACAAGTATTTTATACTGAAGGTACATGGCTTAATGGTTAGGGTATTTGGCTCAAGGTGGTGAGTTCAATTCCCAGTGGTACATTGTGTCCTTAAGCAAGACACTTTATTTTCCCATTGCTCCAGTTCACTCAGCTGGCAAAGATGAGTTGTACTTGTAATTTCAAAGGCCAACCTTGTCACATTCTGTGTCCTACTGAATCCTCATGAGAACTATGTTAAGGATACACATGGGCTATTAGAGCAAAGAAACAGGCCTGGAAGGCTTGGAAGAGTGGCGGTAGCAGGGAACTGCATCAGATAACCAGAAGGTAACCTAGGAAACAGGTATATCTAGCCAAGGGAGAAAAAGAAAAGATGTTTACTTATGTTCAGCAATGTGAGGACCAAAGACTTGACGTGTTTCAGATTGCAAGACAGTGTGGGAGAGGAAATTGTGATGTCACAGGAGAGAAATATATCCGCATGAATGATAGTGCACTTGCGTTTAATGATTCTGCAATGAAAGAGGCTTGGAAGTGCTACTATGAAAGACTTCTGAACGTGGAGAATGAATGGGAGGAGGAGAGTCTGCCAAAGATTGACCCAATTGAGGGACCAGCTATCTGAACTGACAGTATCTAGGTAGATAAAGCAATTAAGGACATGGAGACAGGGGAAGCCCCCCAGTCCATCAGGAATCACTGCTGTGATGCTTAAAATATCTGGCAGTGTGAGTTATGGCCTAGTCACCCATATTGTAAATCAGGTGGTTTACAAAGAAGTCATGCCCAATGGCTGGTGTAGCAGCTCCATAGTCAACTGCTACAAAGGTAAAGCTGATGCCTTAGATAGAAATAATTACAGAGGTATTAAATTGTTGGATCAGGTGACAAAAGATATGGAGAGGGTCATAGCTAATTAGGGAGAGAGTTAGTCTAGATGAGATGCGGTTTAGTTTTGTGTCAGGGAGAAGTACCACTGATGTTATATTTCTGGTAAGGCAGCTACAGGAGAAATATTTCGGCTTTCATTGACATGGAGAAAGCCTTTGACAGAGTCCCCCAATCCCTTATCTAGTGGTCAATGCAGAAACTAGGGATAGATGAGTAGCTGGTGAGAGCTGTACGAGCCATGTACAGGGATACTGTCAGTAAGGTGAGGGTTGGCAATGAGTACAGTGAAGAATTCAGGGTACAAGTAGGAGTTCACCAAGGATCAGTGCTCAGCCTCCTCTTGTTCATCATAGTCCTCCAGGTAATAACAGAGGAATTTAAGACAGGCTGTCCCTGGAAGCTCCTCTATGCTGATGACTTTGTTCTGCCTAACCTCTGGCCAGAATCTCAGCAAATTCCCTCCAGTCCATGTGTCTGCACATGTCTGTACACCACAACTGCCTTGAAGTGAAAGACCCTTGCTGGTCCTGCTCTGATTCATTTGACCTCCCTCACTCCTTGCCTTCAGGTAAGGCCCCTCAGCTGTTGTCATTGACCCTATACTATATGTTCACCATCCCACTTCCATTGCACACACACACACACACACATATACTCACGCAGAGTTGAAACGCTGTTTGATTTTTTTTTCACTGTAGAACTTCCATCATCCCACTACCAAGTTTGCCATCACCCCTTCCTCTCTCATTCATATGCTGTGACAGAGAAATACACAAGAGTATTATTATAGTAGATGATTAGGAGAACAGAAATTCTTTCCACATCTATAATTTTATTAAACAGTTATTTACAGTATTCTTTTATGGCCCTATATGCATTTCAATTGCATTGATTGCACACTGTTAAATGTGCATCCTCCTAATACCATTTTCAGTAGTTTCATCAGAGTCCATTATTTACTGCCATTTGAAGAGAAGCTGTAGTCCACGGAAGAATGCTGTAAATAATTGTTTAATAAAATTGTAGATGTGGAAAAATTTCCATTCTCCTGATCATTATTAATACTATTACTTACTCTACAGACTCTATGCAGTCCCGAATAGGACACTCGAGTTTACCAAGTGGGAATAATTACCAGAGTCTAACAAGGTTAGCCAGCATATAAGACCAATTTAAGGGGAATCACAGTGACCACCAGAATATCTCCTTGAAATCATATATATATATATATATATATATATGGGAGAATATACAAATAATAACAACAGACGAGGACAGGTGGTGTAAATAACAAAAGTATATATTAGTATGACGCTCGGGAATACGGAAAGTCTTTGACGTTTCGAGCTACGCTCTTCAACAGAAAGAATACGGAGACAAGGAGAAAAACACGGAGAAAAAAAAAATATATATATATATGGAGGAATCTCACCTTGTTTGGAAACAGGTGATGTTGGTAAAAGGAAGGGTATCAAGCCATAGAAAATCTACCCCAAAAAATTCCATCTGACCCATGACGGCATGAAAAAGTTGATGTTGATATGATGTTGGCATTGGTGGTGATTTTCAGCCTGATATTTTGGTTTGAAATTCTGAGATATGACTTAAGCAGTCATCCTTCTATGGTCAGCAGGTACCAGTAACATTCTGGATCAATTCAATTGACTTTGTAAGTTATTTTGTCAAGAGAAATCTGTTAATATTCTTATTGGTTTTATTCATAGGTTTGTATTGAAATATTTAATGTTCACTTCATAATTCTGTTGATTATATGAATTTATTTTGGTTTCATTTTCAGGTGAACAGTATGGTTTCCCAAAGAACATCCTTGAATCCTTCAACTGGCTTAAATGGTGCCAAGCAAATGTCTGAATTCAAAAGCACTCTTAGAAAACCACATTTATATTTTTATCCTGGTATTGGTCGCAAACAAAATTAGGAATCTACAAACAAGGCAAAAGGAAAACTTATCTCAAGGCTTTTTAAATTTTGACTCATTCATTTATCATTTTGGTTTGATAAATTGATATTTAGTGCATTTATCCTCATTTATCATGGGGATAGATACACTAAATATCAGTTTTCTGCTAAAAAGTAGTGATAAATAAATCAACTCCACACACTTTTTAAATGGAATGAATGATGGGTTCATTGACACCACTTGTGGCCCACGACAATGAAGCTTCCACTTTATGTATTTATCTGATCATCTCTGCCTTTTCATGTAGAGAATATACCATATTTTAATGTGTATAAGGAACCGCCTAATTTTGGGGGCTTTGAATTTGGAAAAAAAAGTTTTGTAAGGGATTATTATACTATCCATGGATAAGAAACTCTCATTTTTTTTTTAACTTAATTTTTGACAAAAAAGGGTCAATTATACACATTAAAATACAGTACTTATCTGCATCACTCATTAGGATCAGGTTTCTTTGTCTTTCTTTCTGTTCACTGGTCCCATATTGATAGGTATGAGTGCATAAGTCCATATAAAATAAAGTATGCAGCTATGTTGCATGATCATATAAACACATCAGTGCATTTTGGGTAGCTAATCATTGTGAGTGTACATGGGGGTGGCCAAAGCAGAATTTTTGACTGATCACTGACATATGTTTATCACATATCAGTTTGTGATAAGCATAATATACAGTTCACAATTGAACATACTGTGTTGTCTTGGAAGAATCAGTGATGATAAACAAATGAAATTCATTAATCTTATTTTAACAATCCTCTCATTGCTGAAATGGTTCAGGAGACCTCATTTGTCACCTCGAGTTTACCTATATTTCCATTCTGTCTTTATCCTCATTATGTCCATTTGTAAAATGTTGAATCTAAGAATTTCGTCTTTGATATATTTTTACTTATTTATTTTATTTATTTATTTATTTCTACTTGTTATAAATTAGTTTTAAGAATATCCTTTCTGTTATAGAAAGGCATAAGCTTGTTGTTTATCATAATCACCCTTATCATGGTGATCATCAATGATTTTTTACATTCCCTATATTATACGTAATACACAACGCTTTGTTGCATCTCCCTATCCTACATCATCGTCTCTATGAGGCCAAATTCATTTGATAATACCTGAAACAAAACCAATCCAGACATCACGGAAAGCTTTTAATGTTCAGTTTTCTTGTACTGTTTATTTGCACTCAATCACATTTTTTTGCATCTTTGCTGAAATTCTGGTTTTATTTTATTTTTTATATCAGCTCAAACCATTATCATTTATAGTTTTTTTTTTTTTTTTTTAACTGAATACATCAAATCAGGAAAATATTTTCATTAGTTTCTCTAAGGCAAATATATATATTGACAATGTGGTGTGATCTTGGCGATTAACTTATCGTAAGGGGAGACAATTACTTGTCGATTAAGCTGAGTTGTGGAATTTACATGAAAAAGTAAGGAAGTCGTACAGAACGGAGACATTTAATTTATTGTTTTCCTCCGACACATTATAAAGTTGCTGAAAGTTCTAATCATTAGTAGCCATGTGTAGCACTTTTTCATCCTTCTTTGGAATCGTCACCACAGCAGACATTGAGAGAAATAAACAAAGCTAAATTCAACATATCAAGGGGAAATCGCTTAAAAGACTTTTTTTTCTTTTGTCATCTTAAATCGTTGTTCAGTTATAGAGAAAAGAGTGTCTTTTTTTTTTTACCATCTTATTTCGATAATCCTCTCAGACCATTTGTTATCTCGATTTTACCTATATTTCCATTCTGCTCTGATCTCTATTCTGTCTTTATCCTCATTATGTCCAGTCTTAAAATGTTGAATCTAAGAATTTTGTCTTCGATATATTTTTATTTATATATTTTTTCTACTTGTTATAAATTATTTTAAAGAATATCCTACTGTTATATAAAGGCATGGTTGTTGTTGTTGTTGCTGCTGCTTTTTAATAAAATCTATGCTATCAAGAGTAGACAAGTGAGCTCAATAATGGTTAACAAAATCAGTGCATCAATTTCTTTATTATTGCACTTACTTTCTCCATCTTGGAGAAAGAAAAAGAAATACATTGATTTTTTTCCAGGATGAAAATTCATTTCTTCCTCCAAAATTCTTTATTATATCTTTACTTATGTCACCCAAGTAATTTTGTTACGGCTATACAGTTCAACGCTTCAATTGTTTTAACATTCGAGTGCCGTACTGGTTTTTTAGCATTTGCAAGGACAATAATTTCAATTAAAAATGTATTAGTTATGTCCCTTACTTAAGTAACTGATTGTAAAGCACATTGTTTTTGGAATGATGTAACTATGTTATTTCACCATCATCGTTTAACGTCCGCTTTCCATGCTTGACAGGGCAACTCTCTGTTGTGGTATGGCTTCTATGGTTGGGTGCCCTTCCTAACGCCAACCACTTAACAGAGTCTGCTTGGTGTTATTTATGTGCCACCAGCATGGGTGCTTTTTAAGTGGCACTGGCACCTGATAGGACAATCATTCAATCTGTCTTTCACTCTGAAGAGGCCCTTAGTTACCCACAAAGGTAGAAGCTCTCTGAACTTTGTCCATTCTTATCCTAGCAAACCACACTTTCAGAACTTCCACCACCACTGCTAACTTGGTCTCCTAGATCAGGGGTTTTCAAACTTTTTGACTTGCGGACCCCTTTATATTTCAGGCTTTACTTTAGGACCCCCTTATAAACACTTATGAAATTTATACATAAATATTTGCTTAAAATAACATATATTTTTACATTTATTTATTTAACAAATAAGTTTATTGTCAATTAAAAGATTTTGATTAAAAAACATATATAAAATCAAATTGCCCATAAAAAGTATTTGCTGTCCACAGACCCCCTGTCTTGTCCTTGCGGACCACAGTTTGAAAACCCCTCTCCTAGATAACATAAGCTATTATTTCTAATGATCCCCCTGAGCATTTGAGGGAGCTTATTGTCTGTGCATTTTTAGTGTTTATTATACACAAAAACTGTATTCTCTGTTAACTTTCCTGTGATACTGCTACATCTCTTTTGTGTCCAAATCTTGCACTTATGGAGTTTCTACCAACACCCTTCTTACATATTGAGCAGTGTCATCTCCTAGAAGGGACTTGTGATTTGTCTGTTTTCCTACTTACTAGGACTTTGGTCTTTGCTGAATTAACTCTAAAGCCCTTAGATTTCAGGTCTTGTTTCCACACCTGAAAATTCTTCTCTAGATCAAGTAGTGATTCAGCTATAAGAACAAGGTCATCAATGTAGAGGAGTTCCTAAGGACAACTGATCTTGAATTCCTCTGTTAAGACCTGGAGGACTAAGATAAACATGAAGAGGCTGAGAACTGAGCCTTGGTGAACTGCTTGCACACCGATATATATATATATGTTGTTTACACCACTTGTCTTCGTCTGTTATTTTTTTCGTAAATTCTCCCATATATATATATATATACAAAACTTAGTGAATTGAAACTTTATTACGAATATTATTTTTTGTTTTTGACAAAAATCAAATCTTTGATTACTTCAGTTCTTGTAATGACAACTAAATCTATTCCTATTTTACCAGCTGAACATTTAGATAAACTGTAGACAAAAGCAAAATCTCCAAATTTTCCAACTATTTTGTTGCAAAGTAAGTTTCTTATCCACACAGTTATGCCTGTAGTATTTATTTGCACCAATCATTGGTAATTCTCATCTATATCAATCTCATTCTACTTCTTTGTTGTCCAATTAATCTCATGCATTTCCTATTTAAACTGATTTTGATCAGAAATATCACTATTTATTTAAAATGACACAGATAATCTGTTGGTTCACAATTTTTTTTTAGTAGAATGAGGAAGGAACCAATTTCCTCAAGAAGTATTTTGTATACTTTTCAATATTCATTAAGATTCAGATATTTTCTTTTAATCACATAAGCTCAGAAGTGGCTGTGTGGTGAGAAGTCTGCTTTCCAGCCTCATTGTTCTGGGTTCATGGTGCATGGCACCTTGGGCAATTCTCAATACTGAGTGCATTTGGTGGACGGAAACTGAAAGAAGCCTGTCATATGTGTGCATGTTTATGCCCCCACAACATTAGCAGTTCAGCAAAAGAAAGCGGTAGAATAAGTACTAGGCTTAATAGATAAGTCCTGGGGTCAATTCATTGGACTAAAATTCTTCTAGGTGATGCTCCCAGCATGGCTGTACTCTAATGACTGAAACAAGTTTTAAAAAAAAATTTTAATTGTCCTATTGATTTTAATGAAGAAAACATCAGTTGAAGTTGTCTCCAGAAAGATTAGTCATTTCTATGTATTTTTGTAATGAAAACATCCATTGTCAATACATTATGGTAGTTTCAAACATCAATATGCTACTTCCTGTTGTTTTTTATCATCAGAGAACATCCCCCCACTTTAAACTATGTGAGCTCATAACATACATGATCCCCCCACCCCACACCATCTCTTACACTGGATCATGGGTGTTATGACTAAAGAAGGGAGACATCCTCTGATGACGAAAAACAACAGCAACCAGATATTCAAGATCAAATCTACCTGAACGTATTGAAAATATTTTATTGTTTGAATTCTCACTGTTCAGTATGCTCTTCATGAATTATTAGCTTTTTGTAATAAAACTTGTCTCTTTCATATTTTCTCAATTGTTTCATTTCTACTTGTTTTTGTGGTTTGTATAATGCACCTTTTCTTTTCTAATTTATTTGAAAACTATGAAAAAGTTATTAAAATAACCCAAAACCACGTGTTTTGGGAATCAAACTTCTTACTACACAGCTATGCCTGTGCCTGGATGGATACCTTTCTAATGCCAACTACTTTACAGAGTGTACTGGGAGCATTTTATCAAGGCACCAGCATTTGGGAGAATGTCTGGCTGTTAGCAAAACTAAAGAGTCCTCTCAAATTTTGTGTTGACTTTGTTTCATTCATCAGTCACTTTACAGAGTGCACTGGGTACTTTTTCATGCCACCAGCATCAGTGAAGATTCCTTGTATACTGCAACAGAGTAAAAAAAAGAAAAAAACATCCCAAAAGCAGGGGCAAGCATAGCAGTGTGGTTAGAAGTTTGCTTCTAACCACAGCAGCTAGAAACCGGCCCCTCTCGCTTCGACCCGCACTGGCGCCCGTCCTTCCGAAGCGGCTCTGTGTGTGGTAGTCGGATTGCAAACCGTTTTTGCTCGGCAAACTCTTTTTACGCGTTTCCACTGCGGTGGAGGGCGCGTACATACGAACGTCTGCCTCCGAGCGCTCGTCCAGTCGACTCGGCGGCCGATTCAGCTTCTTCCCGCTCTCTTGCGCGGCGGCGGGCGTCGTCGCGGCGTTCCGCGCTCGCGACCGCATCCCCCCGCTCGCTGCCCGACGATCTAACGGGCGACGATACCTGGTTGATCCTGCCAGTAGTCATGCTTGTCTCAAAGCTTAAGCCATGCAAGTGCAAGTTCATACCGTAAACGAATGGTGAAACCGCGAATGGCTCAGGAACCGGACCTAATCCTCGGGACCATATTCCTCACCGCGAGAAGGGTGGATAACTGTGGCAATTCTTGAGCTAATACATGCAACCGAAGCTGCAACCGCAGGTCGCACCCGGGCGCCGGGCCGAAAAACGGCGTTCGGCAGCCGCCGCTGCGTCTTCGCGCGCACGGCGTCGCCGGCGCCCGATCGGCTGGTCCAGGGCTGTGCACCCATGCCAGCCCCCCAGTCGCGACGATACGGTCGGCCTTTCGCATTGGTCGCGGCGCAAATATTAGACTGAGACCGACGCGTACGGGCCGTCGCAGCAGCCGCCGCGCTCCGTGCGTGGGTCGAGATGTGCGGCGGCTTCATGCTCTTCGATTTTGGTGATTCTGGATAACTGTTAGTACGATCGCACGGGCTAGTATCGACTAGCCTTCGCGCGACGGGTTCCCCGCGAGTCCGCCCTATCAACTGTCGACGGCCCGGTAAGTGCTGACCATTGTGGCAACGGGTAACGGGGAATCGGGGTTCGATTCCGGAGAGGGAGCATGCGAAACGGCTACCACATCCAAGGAAGGCAGCAGGCGCGCAAATTACCCACTCCCGGCACGGAGAGGTAGTGACGAAAAATAACGACACGGGACTCTGTCGAGGCCCCGCGATTGGAATGAGAACACTTCAAATCCGTTAACGAGAATCGACCGGAGGGCAAGTCTGGTGCCAGCAGCCGCGGTAATTCCAGCTCCGGTAGCGTATATTCAAATTGTTGCGTTTGAAAAGCTCGTTGTCGGAATTCGGGTCTCGAAAACGTGCCCCATCACGTTCGGGGCGACGGCGCCATCATAGGCGCGTCCGCTTCGGTTGTCTGTTCGCACTCCCGGCCCTATTCGCCGGTGCGTGCGCGCATCGCCGCCACTGCGTCGGCCGCCCTGCCCTGTCTTCGCCCGTCCGGTTTCACGCCCACGCACGGCGTCCCGCTCCAGCGGTCGTCACCGTCGCGCGGGTCGGTGCGGGAGCCACGAGGCAGGCGTCGTCGGGCGTCGCCGCACGCGTCCACCTCCCAGTCGTTTCGACCCGCACGGTTCCTCCGAGGGTGCTCTTCGCCGAGTTTCTGAGGTACGTTCACTGTGAAAAAATTAGAGTGCTCAGAGCGAGCCCCGCCGGCTTGCATACGAAAAGCATAGAATGATGGAAAATGGCCTCGTCCGCGCGTCATCCGTCGGTCTCCGTTCACGACGAGGCGATGATCGAAGCGAGCGATCGGGGCCACTCGTATTGCGACGTTAGAGGTGAAATTCTTGGATCGTCGCAAGACGCACTGCAGCGACGGCGTGTGGCAAGTACGTTTTCCTCGATCAAGAGCGAAAGTCGGAGGTTCGAAGACGATCAGATACCGTCGTAGTTTCGACCGTAAACGATACCGACTGGCTCTCCGCCGGCATTCGCTTCGATGACCCGGCGGGGAGCCTGCGCGGGAAGCTATACTCGGTTCCGGGGGGAGTATGGTTACAAAACAGAAACTTAAAGGAATTGACGGAACGGCACCACCAGGAGTGGATCCTGCGGCTTAATTTGACTCAACACGGGAAAACTCACCAGGTCCAGACACCGGTAGGATTGACAGATCGATAGCTCTTTCTCGATTCGGTAGTTGGTGGTGCATGGCCGTTCTTAGTTGGTGGAGTGATCCGTCTGGTTGATTCCGATAAGGAACGCGGTACGCGGTCGTCAGTAGTAGTGTTAGTAGCGATAACAGTAGCAAATACCGAAACCCTGGACAAGAGATCACTCGGCTCGTCCGTCGATGAAGAGCGTGGCTATCTGCGTGAACTGATGCGAATTGCAGGACTCAGTGAACATCGACACCTCGAACGCACGTTGCAGCCCCGGGATCCCATCGTCCCGGGGCCCCGTCCGGTCGAGAGGCGGTCACGACATGATAACGCCGTCCACTGCTGCTGCCGTTGGCTGTAGAAGCGGGAAGTCGGGAGTCGCAAGAAAGGGCGCGCGCCGGGGAAGCAGCGGAAGTAACAGGAACAGCTCGTCTTTCGTTCTCGCTCCTTCTGCTTCTTCCGGCCCGACTAGAGCACGCAAGCCACTCAATCCTCCGTCTCTCGCAATGCCAGACCGTCATCGTTGCGAAGCCCTGCGACGGCTGCGCCGCCTGCCCCGAATCGCGCGGCTGACACGTAACGGAGCCTGACAGCGGCGGCAGCAGCAGCAGGAAACGAACGAACGGCACGGACGATGACGAACGAACGGAACGGACACACACCCGGTCTGTCCGCGCCCGACGCCACCGTTCGGCTAGGTTCAGAGTCCCATTGATCGGGGCTGCCCAGAGCGGGTGCCAGGCCCATTCGGAGCCGGCGGCGATCGGCGGTGTTCTTTTCGGCCCGAGAGTCGGGTTGCTTGGGAACGCAGCCCAAAGCGGGTGGTAAGCTCCATCCAAGGCTAAATACAGGGACGAGTCCGATAGCCGACAAGTACCGCGAGGGAAAGTTGGAAATTACTTTTGAATTTTACCATTAAGCTGTAATTAGCAGAACCATATACACGTGCACCCATGGCGGTGGGCAACTTTGTATACGATTCTAATGATTGCGGTTACATTACAAATCAGGCTGAAGAGGAATAGACAATCGGTAAGATTCGTTAAATCCGAAACCGGTCCCTGTTTAATAATGTGTTTTTTAAGGTGATTTTAAATATCTTGCCCGCTTATGTTTTGGTATTCTGCTATATTTCATGTTGAGAACAATTTAGGTCTTAATAGACACAAGATGTGATCTATTTCTAGCACATTAATTGTCCACGTTAGTGGTCAACGTTATATATAAAAATGTACCTTAATCCCCTGAGATTGCAGATACTATTTCTGAATCTCTTTGATTCTTTAAACGTGCTAGCCTCCTGGTAATTAATCGATATTAATTAATATATGATTAATTACCATATTTTATAATAATATATATATATATATATATATATATATATATATATATATATATATATATATATCATAAATATATAGGGATTGACAGTAACCTGCTTCTCCAACATACTGAGAATTCAGAAATAGCAGCCAAAGAACTACTGATTCCAAAAATACAAATTATTACTCTAAATTGATAGCGATATTTTTGATACACACAGAACAAAAAACAGTAGAGAAGAGTAAAAAACCACTTGCCTTTAGTTAATTTAGTACAATCGTTTCACAGTTAAGAGCAAAGAATACTCCATTCTGATCTTTAGCTGAAGATCAGAATGGAGTATACTTTGCTCTTAACTGTGAAACGATCGTACTAAATTAACTAAAGGCAAGTGGTTTTTTACTCTTCTCTACTGTTTTTTGTTCTGTGTGTATCAAAAATATCGCTATCAATTTAGAGTAATAATTTGTAGTTTTGGAATCAGTAGTTCTTTGGCTGCTATTTCTGAATTCTCAGTATGTTGGAGAAGCAGGTTACTGTCAATCCCTATATATTTATGATTATAAATGATTTTACCGAAAAGGTTTTTTCATACTGAGCTACCTGGCAAAATTGTTAATTATTAATTTTATTACTAATTGACGATTCCCTGCCCTGCATATCTATATTTTAATATATATATATATATATATATATATATATATATATATATATATATATATATATATATATGTATGTATGTATGTATATATATATATATATATATATATATATATATATATATATATATATAAAAGTAAAAAAAGATATATATATATATATATATATATGAGAGAGAGAGAACGAGAGAGAGAGAGAGAGAGAGAGAGAGAGAGAGATAGAGAGAGAGAGATAGAGAGAGAGAGAGAGAGACACACACACACAGACAAATAGAGAATGTGGGGAGTCAAAAGTGTCTCTACATCACACACACACACACACACATACATTAATATACAAGCCTCACAGTAGTTGTTATGTCTGCAAACATAAATTGAAAATTAAGTAAACAATAGGATTGCCTACTAATGGCCCAAGCAAAATGGACAAAACTGTCTTTTGTTTTGGGGATGATGGGAAATGACAAGAATAAAAGATATTTCATGACTATCTACTTGTATTTTATATTTAGTACACTTATTGACACCTTAATTCTCAGTTTTCTCTGTATTAATTGTGCGCTTTCTGTGCATTAAGTTACGTACATTAATAACTGCTGTACTTCTTCCTCCCTCACCCTACATCTCATGCCCAAACTTATCTGGCTATATGTCTTTTATAGTCACATACACACACACACACAAATGCTTTTCCCAAATGTGTACAATTTAAAAATACAAACAAGGGAATAATGTACTAGTGTAGGTAGAGTGTGTGCCGCCTAGGGTGGCCCTTCCGTTTGCTGCCCCCAGACCCCACGAAAAACACATATTGCCTACAGCAACAGCCTACAATGGGATGAAAATTGCTGCCCCTTTAAAATTGCCACCCGGGGTGAACCACTCCTACTGCACCCCACTAGCTACACTAGTGGAATAGAATGTGAAAATGGATGAAATACCACCAAGCATTTTGTCCAGTATACTAACAATTCTGATGCCTTAATAATAATAATCCTTTCTACTATAGGTACATGACCGGAAATTTTGGGGGATGGGGAAAGTCGATCACATTGACCCCAATACTTGACTGGTACTTAACTTGTTGACCCTGAAAGGATGAAAGGCAAAGTCGACCTCAGTGGAATTTGATCTCAGAATGCAGTGGCAGACGAAATACTGCTAAGCATTTCGCCCTGGAATGCTAATGATTCTGCTAGCTCGCTACCTTCTTAATTTATGATAATAATAATAATAGAAAGCCTGAAATTTTGGTGGGGAGGGGGCTAGTCAATTGCATCAACTCCAGTGTTTCATTGGTACTTAATTTATCAACCTGAAAGGACGAAAGGCAAAGCCAACCTTGGCAGAATTCGAACTCAGAACGTTACAGTAGACGAAATACCGCTAAGCATTTCTTCTGGTGTGCTAACAATTCTGCCAGCTCGCAACAACAACAACAACAGAAGAAGAAGAAGAAGAAGAAGAGGAAGTTAATCTCTGGATGAAAAGTTTTAGCACCAGAAGGGTGGAAATCAAGACACAGCTGTATTGGCCAATATCTACATTGGTTAATATGTCAGTATTATTAAATAAAACTGAGACTGTAATCAAGGGAGGAAATGTAACAATTCTTTGGGATTTTCCAGTACAGACACACAGAACCATCAAAGCGAATAAATCACAAGAGTATCTCTTGTGCTGGTAATATTTCAACAAAAGAATTTAACAAACTTGTAAAATAGAAAGACTTGTTCATTGAAATCAGAAAAATGTGGCATCTCAAGGTGGTTACAATACCAGTGATTGTAGGAGCACTAGGAATGATTTAAAAAAAAAAAAAAAAAAAAAAGGAACTGAAAATTATTTGAGAATGATCCCTGGCTTACTTATCCCTGCAAGAAGTGCAAAAAATTGCTTTAACTGATATGTCAAACATATTCTTTTCTACTCTAGGCACAAGGCCCAAAATTTTTGGGGGAGGGGGTGGCAGTTAATTAGATCAACCCCAGTATGCAACAGGTACTTAATTTATTGACCCCAAATGGATGAAAGGCAAAGTTGACCTCAGCGGAATTTGAACTCAGAATGTAAAGAGAGATGAATACCACTAAGCATTTTGGCTAACGAATCTACCAGCTTGCCACCTTGATGTCACACATTTTGAGAAGAGCATTGTCACTGTGAAAAAAAATTAGCATCCATGTAAATTTTTTTTTTTTCTACATAACTTTATTTTGTAAATAAACAATTTAGTGTGTATAATCTAATGACTAATCAATGTATACAGTGAGTTTCTTTGCCCTAGGCTTCAAGAAGACACTTGGTAAGAAATGGATACAAAATTTGAAGGAAGAAGAAAAGCTCATTCCTCTGAAATTATTGAAGAAGTGGCTAGTCAGTGTCATTGACCTAGTGGTCAATTAGTACTTATTTTATCAAGCACAAAATAATGAATGACAAAGTTGAACTCTTCCTTATTTTCACCCAAGATCAGCATCAATCTTGAAAGGCAAAATTGGCTTTAGTAAGATTTGAACTCAGAGCATAGAGACAGGAGAGATACCACTAAGCATTTTGCCCAACATGGTAACAATTCTGCCAGCTCACCACATTCATTATTATCATCCTCATCATCATTTAACGTCCGCTTTCCATGCTGGCATGGGTTGGATGGTTTGACTGAAAACTGGGAAGCTGCACAAGGTTCCAATCTGATATGACATGGTTTCTTCCTAACATCAACCACTCTAAGAGTGTAGTGGGTGCTTTTTATGAGTTACACAACACCAGCCACAATTACAATCTCACTTGGCTTGACAGGTCTTTTCAAGCACAGTATATCACCAAATCCTTTCTACTAAAGACACAAGGCCTGAAATTTGCAGGGAGAGGACTCGTTGATTACATCGACCCTGGTACTTAATTTATCAGCCCTGAAAGTATGAAAGGAAAGTTGATCTCGGCAGAATTTGAACTCAGAACATGCAGATTGAAGAAATGCTGCTAAATATTTTGGATAGCATGCTAATAATGATAATAATTATAAATGCCCTGATGCAGTACCAGGCAGTGGCTCTCATGGCTTTTGATCTTAACTGATTGGAAGTGTTATCATGTACATTTGTTTTGTCTTGGTCAATACCACAGATCTGCTTGTCAGTTGTTTGACCTTAACCAGTTGAGCATATCCCATGGTGGCTGACAATATGTGCATCTCTGATCACGAGCAGAAGTAGTGGGGGAGCATCATAACCATGTGTCGAGAGGAATTCTTTCGTGTTTGAATAATTCACCTCCGGAAACATGGGTGTTCTGTTCATCATCCTTAAATAACCCTTATTGAGGGACCTTTTGAGCGGGATGGGCTACTCGACCTGAACAAAATTCTAACTGGGTCCCGCCTGCAAGGTCATGCGCTGTTTATCTTGCTATGAGATCTCCATGTCACGCACATATGGTTGTGATGCATGTGCCTGGTGTACCCTTATCAGACAGGTAGTGATGATGAGTATTTTGGGCTTCGTATATTTTATCCCAGTGTCACTTTGATGGCATGCACTGCTCTCACACTCAATAATAATAATAATGATAATAATAATAATAATAATAATAATAAATGCCCGGATGCAGTACCAGGCAGTGGCTCTCATGGCTTCTGATCTTAACTGATTGGTAGTCTTACCTTTTACATTGTTTTGTCTTGGTATAACAGATGGGCTACAGTAGATATTCTGCTCAATACCACATTTGCTTGTCAGTTATTTGACCTTAAGCAGTTGAGCATTATAATTATTATTTATATAAAATTTTATTAAAAAATATACATTTTCCTAAAAGTTACGAGGTAAAAAATCGGATTGTGGGAATTTTCCGAAAGTCTTCTTCCCATCCCCTCGGAAGAAAATTTTCCCCACAAATTTCTCTACAATCGTAATCTATGGCGTTTGAAAGGCATTGAAATAAAATTTCATCAAAAGATATCCATTTTCCTAAAGGTTATGAAGGAAAAAATTGGATCTTGGGAATTTTCCGAAAGTCATCTACCCCCCCCCCCCCCCACACGTTCCTTAGCGCAAATTTTTGTTTTCATATTCCTTTAATACACCTATTACACTTTTTTTGTTTGTTTGTTTTGATGGCCGGGTGTTAAAGTAAACATTAACCAAAGTTTTAATAGTGTTTAAGAAAGTTTTTTTAAATCTTAAAAATCTGAAAATGGTTTGTAAGTAGTATGGACGGTTTAAACAAATTAACGCATAAGCGAATACCAGGAATTTTTTGGAGAAGTGGGTGGCGGATGCACAGGGGATAGAGGTATGAGCAATTGGCACTTATTAATTTTATTGACCTCCAGGGAGATTAAAGGCAAAATTTATCAAAAGAACTTGAACTCAGCACATGGATAAAAGACGGAACTAAATATCGCAAAGCATTTCAAGTCTCTACCGTTTCTACCACCACTTAAAATAATAATCGAGGGCGCTGAACCCGATACAAAACAGCTTCCAAATCTTTCTCAAATGAAATCCTGCCATCTTAACAACGGAAGGACACTTTACATAATGCAGCCCTCATAACACTGGATGGTCATGACTGAAATGTTTTGATCATAGATCTGCTCAATCAGATGGCCTGAAGTGAATAATAACTGTATATGTGATTTCGACAAGCTTCAAATAGCAACCGAATCTTCATATCACATAATATCGTCTTAAAAAGGGGAGCAGACTCGTTGAATAATGTAGTCCAAGACACGCAGTTCCTGAAAACAATGCGAAGTGGTCATGGCTGGAACACGTTTGATCAAAGATCTACTTGATTAGGTCTGGCTTGGAGCTAACAACCACAACAACGATTATTGAGTTCGATAGCATGTGCACGAAGAAGAGGAACAGCCAGCAGTTTGCAAAGTAGCCGTCATTTCGTAGCAGAGATCCTCAGCACAGCGACTGTCATTCAGTTTTAGTAGTAACGAGAGACAGAATAGTAATAACAGTTACTACTATTTCTACTGATGATACTGTTTACTTCCACAAACAACACTCCTCCCAGTAAGTGTGTGTGTGTTATGTGTGATTTTTTTCTCCCAATCCATCAGGAATTCATCAATTGGTATTGCACTCAGAAGTTGATTACTTTAACAAATGCAAAGCAAAACTAAAGGCTGCAGAAATATATATATATTTTTACTCGAATCTGAAATAGTTAATAGGCTGAATAAACAAAAGGAAGCGGTCAGGCTGAAATACGAAACAGGAAGTAAAATATAGGCATATATGATAGAATAATTTGGCAAAGCAAGCAATGACGTGAATTTATAGACATGAGTAGGAGAGCATAAAAAGGAAAGAGAAAGACGTTGAAGGTATCACTAGGGGAAGGTAATGTCAGTGTTTGCAGATGTGTATGTTGTGTGTGTGTGTGTATTTGTGTGAAAAGGATAGATAAATACTAATACATCTAGATAGCAGGGGTGATACATTTATCGCACTCTCGTTACACACTAACACACACATTTATTCGTGAAACAGTTAATTCCCCTTCCTGCTGGTCAAGTCATACACCACACACCTATGTATGTGTTTATGTATGTATGTTTGTGTGTATACATGTGTGTGTGTGAAGGAGAGAAGGAGAGGGAGGGAGACAAACAGACAGATTGAGTTTGAGTATGTTAGAAGGATGGGTGAAGTGGAAGGTTCCTAGTATGGCCTTCAGTTAATTCGACGTGTGTGACGTCAATGGAAAACAAATATCTTTAATGCATAAAGATGAAAACGATGTTAGTGATGGTAATAACGTGTAGTTAGGGGGAAGGAAAGTCCATTTCAAAGCAATTTTAGCTTTTCCCCTGGAGTCATGAGAACTGGTTTGTAATTGCATCTTTTTAGATACCAAAAAGATTCATATTGCACTCACACACACATTTCATTATGCATGCATACTACTAAGAAATAGTTGCATTGCAATGATGATACATTTATAAAATAACGAGGAAATGCATCTGGTTTCTTCAGATATGCTAAAGGAAATTTTTATAATTGGTTATGCATAAATTTATGAAGTAAAAAAAAATGGTTGATTAAAAAAATTTTTTGTGGTGAACAAGTAGAGTCATCGTTATATCCTGCTTTCTAAAGTGTTGTGATCTATAGTAATGACACGTTTGTTTCTTCAGTCCACTTGGCTGTAAATAGGTTCCACAATATAGATGCAGTTGCTTTCTACTGTAATAAACTGCAATACTGCATAAGTCATTTATTTTATGAGTTTATGGTATACAGTACTCAGGTGCACTACAACTCATTGGTAGAAAGTAAAAGAGAGAACAGAAGTTAGGTATCTGCATCTGTGCAGGTTCCATGTAAAAAGCACTCAGTACACTCTGAGTGCCAAAACACACTGGAACCTAGTGCAGCTGCGCAGTTCCCGTCAAACCGTCCAACCCATACCAGCATAGAAGACAGACGTTAAATCAGTGGTTCCCAAAGTGGGTGATATTGCCCCCTTGGGGGCAGTGGAAAGTTCCAAGGGGGCATTTAAGAAAAGTAGGACGATAATTGGGTAGTGATTCATGTAAAAATTGGAGTGATAACAGAGTGGCAATTCATGTAAAAGAAACAAAATAATGGGTTCATTAGGTTAAGTTTTATTTGTGAAATACAGTTGTTTTGGATTTGCTTCAGAAAGAGGTCTATATTTGTGGTGGTTAGTTGAGGTGGTGGTGCTAGGAATGTGGCCTAGGTGTCAAGGGGGTGGCAGCCTGCAAAAGTTTGGGAACCACTGCATTAAACGACGATCATAATGATGATGATGATGATAATGAATTTTTGTTGCGAAGAATAACACAGCATATTACTGTTATGATGAGCTCTGGGTACAGTTGATCCAATTTGGATATGCACCCAGAAAAATAATTCTGTTGATTTATTATCCTCAGAGTATCATCACTGTAATCTTTTTGTTTCCAAGTTTCTATTGAAATGCACTGCCATTGTTTCAAATAATTTTGAAAAGAAAGAAGAATTTAGTAAAATAACTTTGTCATTCGTAAGCTGGTGTTTGGAACATAACATGACATTTTGATGGAAGATTTTAATTTAGATCACTTTTAAACAATAAGTTTGTTTCTCAGGACCAAGGGCAGTCTCAAGTGTAAAGGATTAAAGTCTGTTTTTTATGCTGTTTATGTTTGATGGATCAGCAGTGAAGTAAAACATTGCACTTGAGGATTCATTGTGATAGCATTGACGTTTCACTGTTACCATGACAACTAATGTTCTATAAGTTTGAAAGCTGAGTCAATGGAGAGGAGTTACAACAGGAGGAAATCTCTAGGTAGTTTAAATGCAAAAGTCTCTGATATCTAAATGGCTAAAAAGTGTCAGCAGAAAGGCACTCAGGAGTCATAACTTGGATGTGGCCTAGCCTCCTTCGACTGTAAGAAGTTAAGGACCAAAACACTTGCCTGAGGAGGGTTTCTTCTCTGAAGACCTTCTGCTGTTCAACTCTCTTGAGAGCTCCTTACCACCATTGCTCCTGAGGATCATGTGCCACCAGTTATGTGAATTCCTACATCTTCTAATCTGACATCACTGCCTCTTCCTATAACATCCAGCCATGAACCAACAAGGAAGTCACTCAACCTGTCAGAAATAACAGTCAAATCTTATTGGCTTGGAAACTGGACAATGCCAATACACTATTCCTTTTTTTTTATCTGTTGACACTGGTGAGATGATACTGTTAATGTCTTGCTGGAACTGTTGAAAGCCAACATCTGCAGAAAAGTCATAAGCAAGGAGGAGATTCTTAGAGTGATAGTTTCTCAACTGTGATTCCTACAGCCACATGTAACCCTCAAGCATCCTTCCAGCAACTCCCAATGGTTTTCCCTCTATAAATATAATAAATTTTTCTTTAATTGACCTGTTTTACTTTTTGTGGTGTAGTCCCCTAAAAAAATTCAGATTTTTGATTTGGTTTGGATATTAAAAAGGTTGAGGATCACAGCTCTAGAGGGCCAGCATTCTGGAGAGAAAGAATTTGTTAGTGCATGGCTTGTGGAGTTGGCCACAATATGGGTGATGATTGGAAGAAAGACAAGTCAGTTGGACGTGCTTTAGTGAATGCAGCAAGAAAGCAGTCAGCTCTGAGAAGCAAGGGTCATAGCAGTCGAGAAGGCAGAGAGAAAGAGGAGACAGCACACATGTGGGCCAAGAGACTGAAATGTGTTTGTGTGTGCAAGTGATTTTACGCCTTCCTCTGGATTTGGTCTAAGATCTCTGTGCTCAGCAGCACCACTGTTTCAGATGTTGGGGAAAGCAAGACTCCATTGCAGGTCTTGAATTTCATAGAGTATTAGTAATTGTTGGGGACTAAAGTATTTTCTGGTCCTACAAAAAAGAACAGCCTTTGGGGTGTTTTCCTATGTATGTTAATGTCATTTTTTTGCCAGGGGAATCTCTCAGTGATAGTGAGGCCTAACATCTGTAAGTGCTTCAGTTGCATACAGCTCATATTTAAGAGGATTAAGGTACAAGGATGTCTTTTTTTTATATGAGTGATGCATCTGCTTTTCTGACGATGAAAAAGACAAGATTAACATGGATCCATTAAAGGATGCTTTTGAAGTCTGTGTTTATGGAATCAGAACAGGTTTAGCATGTGCTGCTTTCAACATCTTTGTTCAAAGAACGAAGGCTGGTTTGCTATATGTTGCATATAGATGCTGTACAGCTAGGAATGATTATGGAAAAAGAAGGGTAGCATCATCTGCATAAGAGTGCTTATTGTTGAATGTGAAAGCAAAGTTGTTGTATAGAAGGAAGAATACTGAAGGGAAAAACCAAACCCTGAATCACACCAGACTTAATTAAGTGGAGGACAGAAAAAGCCTCATCGACACACACGGTAGTAGTGAAATCTGATAGGAGGCTACCAGATGGGAGATAGATGGAACCCATAGACAGTTTTGGTAAAAGATTTGCAAGCCAGACATGTTTGAAAGAATTTCTGATGTTTAGGGTAACAACACTGCTTTCACCAAATTTTAAGAGGCATTAGAAGAATAAGTTTCCAATGGATCTGGTACTATGAAAGCCATGCTGGTGGTTAATAAGGAGAAAGATACTCATGGTGTTAAAGAATGTCATTAATGGTTGTCTCCTTTACTTAGAGATATTGGAAGAGGGTGCAAGAGGACAGTTGAATGAGATGCACTGTAGTAGTACATTTTTAAAGATCAAAGTATATCACAGAGGACATAATGGGGTGGGTATGGCTGGAATACTTTTGAGCCTAAGTCTACTCATTTAGTATTGACCTAAAGCTAAACAACATCATCCCTACCTCCCACTATCAGCTCATAGCTCACTTTCATGAAACAGGTGTCATCTGTGTATATATAATGTAACCATGCCAATACAAGTGCCTCTCATACCTAGTTACTTTCTCAGACCACCAGTGTTCACTGGACTAGGTTTTATTAGCTTGTAGTAGTGGCTTCAGTTACTCTGATAAGCTCAAAGAAGGAATGCAGATACATTCCACTGCCTTTTTTAAGCAGATGCAGCAGAGGCTGGATGTGTAATGTCTTGCACTCACATATGCAGATGCATGGTCAACTTTGTCCAACAGGAGCCCTAGATTCTATATATATATATATACTAGTGACTGAGACCTTTGGAAATATGCAGTGCATGAGAGGACCCGGTTAGCCAAGTGAGATCATAATCCATGGCCTCTGCCAGGTTGTAGCCAGCCCACTTATGTGTACCTTTCCTTCATTGGACACTAAACTCTGCTTGCAAAGACCTGTTGAGGCAAGTGAAATCGAAATCAAACCAAATTCGACGATTGGAACCCATGCCAACCTCTCTGTCATTGGACACTAAACTCTGCTTGCAAAGACCTGTTGGGGCAAGTGAAATCGTAATTGAACCAAATTTGGTAACTGACTCCTGTGCCAGTGGAGCACTAACAGCACCATCTGAGCATGCTCATTGCCAGAGTAGCTGTCTGGCTTCCGTGCCAATGGCACATAAATAGCACCGTTTGAACGTGATTGTTACCAGCCAGTGGCACATGAAAAAACATTCAAGCGAGGTTGTTGCCAATGCTGCTGGACTGGCTCCTGTGCAGGTGGCCCATAAAAAACACCATTTTGAGTGTGGCCGTTGCCAGTACTGCCTGACTGGCCCTCGTGCCGGTGGCACGTAAAAGCACCCACTACACTCTTAGAGTGGTTGATATTAAGAAGGGCATCCAGCTGTAGAAACTCTACCAGATCAGATTGGAGCCTGGTGCAGCCATCTGGTTTGCCAGTCCTTGGTTAAATCGTCCAACCCATGCTAGCATGGGAAGTGGACGTTTAAACGATGATGATGATGATATATATATATATATATATATATATATATATATATATATATATATATATATAAAATCAGACTATCATGCTGTAAATGACAGATGAAGGTTCCGTAAGTTTTTTTGTTGAACAACCTGCACAGATGATTTGTTTCTAGTGATCAAATGTTTGTACTATACATTAGCTCATTCCATCTATGAAATCAACATTGCCTGTAAAGGGGCACAGTGTGCCACATATCAGATGTCAAAATGGTCACAGAGCAATGCAAAATGACATGTTTTGCTTGAGAAAATAATGCACCATTCAGTTCAGGATTTGAAACCACAATCTTGCAATCATGAATGCAACACTAACTATGTACCTAGTCCTGTCTTGCTGAAGACAATACAACCCTTTAAGTGTTGATGTCAATACACCCAGTACAATCTGTAAAGTGGTTGGTGACAGGAAGAGCATCCAGCCATAGAAATCAAGCCAAATGACATGAATGAATACCAATCTATGAGAACAGTGGCCTCCAATGCAATGAGACATAACTCAGACCATACTGACCTGTCCACCTGTTCCAGAATAAAGAAAGGATGAAGAATGAGGTGGCTGTGGCTGTGGATAAAGACATATGCTTCCTGTTAGCATGATTCTGGGTTCAGTCCCATTGTATAGCATCTTGCACATGTGTCTTTTACTATATTCCTGAGCTGACCAAAACCTCAAGTGCATTTGGTAAACAAAAACTGAAAGGAGCCTGTCATATGGGTGTGTGTAGGGGGGGGGGGGCAATTGTGTAAACTCGACATTGTGTGATAGTTACAAAATGGTTGTCAATGTCATAGAAGCAGTGACATTTATTTCCAATATTCTGTGAGAACATGTGTGGCCATAGGAAATTATTAGCTTGCTTGGAAACAGGTAAGAGTTAGGGTTAGTGACAGGGAAAGTGTCCTACCGTTTCAATATACTCTAATCCATGCAAGCAAGGAAAAGATGTCAAAATGGCGATGATGATGATATTTATATGAACATTAGTTCTTTTAATATTCATTTATTGTCATGATATGATTCAGAGTTTCTGCTTTTTGGGACAGTTCGAGGATCACATCTCATTTGTATATTACTAATTTGGTGTGCTTTCTACGGATGGATGCTCTTGTGGGTGTCAACCACTTTACAGAGTGTACTGGGTGTATCTTGATGAAGCTGTAAATGTTTGATAGTTGTAATAGAGACATTAGTCTCTCTCTATCACCTTTCAACAGCATTATATATTAAGGAACAGTAGAACAATTTAACAACGTAATAAAAATAAGTTTATTTTTTGATGATGCTTGGTTCTACAATCCCTGTCATTCAGCTTAGCAGCTGCTGATTAAGTTCTAATTTGGTATTGGAAGGTTAAGGGCTTGCTTGATGCCTGCCAGAGGAGCAAATGGCTATCATATCGATGGCATCGTGGTGAAGAGTGCTTCGTTGAGGAGCGAGGAGTTGCCACATCGAAGGTCTCTCGCTCAACTGGCTTAGAAAGTGAAACAACTCTTTAAGTACTAGTTTTACTATGCATGCGTACTCGAGGGGCTTCCGGTGGTGAAGTCCTTTGCGCATGCGCAGAATAGTACTTCCTCAATGGCGGCTATAATTTTGCACCACTACAAAGCATTAGTACCAGGGAAGTTGCTTTGTAACCTGCATGACAAAAAAGTACCCCTCACCATTCTATGTTGTCCCCATTTATTCAAAACAATGTGCCTGAGAAAATGAAGAGAAAGATGACAGGAACACTAGAGAGAGATTATAGAAAAGATAGCGTAATAGGAGAGTAGGAGTTTGATAAAAGGAGTAACAGGAGAGAGAGAGAGTAGGAGTGATGACAACCATGTGTTTGCTTCCAAGTGAATTGAATAGAAACACAGCTTTTCTCTCAGCTCATTTATGCTCCATTATTCATGCACACTACCCTCACACATCTATATACCCATGGCATATAATGTCTACAATTTCATTGGTTGAATTTAAGAGTTCATTTTCTAATGCAGATAGCACATAATGTTATGTACTTATTAGCCTTTCACATTGAAGATTAAATATCAAAAGGACTTTTTATGACAATGTTTGTAACAAATACAAATAGGTTTTAATCAATTTGTTTACTCAGGTCTGATCAATTGATGTGGAGTTGCTGGATTAAATTATAGTCTAGATAATGTTTATGAATATAAGCAGAAAAAGAGGTACAACAGATCAAAATGGAAATAGAGTGGTCACTTAGGGTCCAGATTAACAATAAAATGTGACCATTTCAGATCCATTGGCATCTTCCTGGAACTCCGTCAATTATGACAAGTCTTCCAGTTAACTCAATCAATGAAACAACCTGCTCTTGAAATTAATGTACAAAGGGCTAAGCACTCCATGGACACGAGTACCCTGAACAAAGTTCTCAGGGAGATTCAGAATGATACAGAATGTGATAAGGCTAGCCCCTGGCCCTTTGAATTATAGGTACAACTCATTTTTGCCAGGTGAGTGGACTGGAGCAACGTGAAGTAAAGTGTTTTACTCAAGGACACAATGCACTGCCGGGAATCAAAGTCAGGACTTTAGGATCATGAGTCAAGTACTCTAAGTACTCTAACCACTAAGCTATATGTCTTCATTGGTGTCGAAACAAATAATAACATGAAGATCTCATCTTGTGGGTTGACTAGAAGGACATAGGAGTCTCTTAACACATATGAAAGAACACAAAATGGCTTGTGATGGTTAATCACTTTGTACAATAGGAGAGCAAAAGACCAAACTGTCAATTCTGATACAGGTCATCAACTTACGACCTATCCGACTTACAACTGATTGACTTTACGATGATTGGTGTGCCAGTTCCCGGCAGCAATAATAAATAGTCCAGTTGAAATCAAATGGCTTAACATGAAGGCCATTCAAAGTAGACCTCACACATGGTTCCAGCAAGATGGAGCGACTGCTCATCCCACAAGAGAAACAATGCAGTTGCTACGGCAGTGCTTTGGAGAGAGAATAATCTCCTGCTATGGCAATATCAACTGGCCTTCACTTTCCCCAGACTTGACTAGCCTGGAGTTTTCTTGTGGAGATACCCGAAAGAGGGGTTTTACGTCAACAAACCAGAAACCCTGGTGCAACTGAAGGAGAACATCAATAGAGAAATCAGAGAAGTGGGGTCTGAAACTCTTGAGGGTGTTATAGTGAAAGTTTTGGAAAGAGCACAAATGTATGAAGTCGAAAATGGCTGCCATTTAAGCAATGTCGTTTTTCATATGTGATGTAGTGGTGTTGCAAAATTTGACTTGTGCATATTAATTTCCATTATGTCCTTTATATTGTATCAAAATTTCATGCATTTATTTGTAAAGTTACGGAAGTTATTAAAAATTGAAACCCATCAGTGACTTTTGGGACACCCTGTATTTAGCAGAAAATCATAATAATATTATAACGTTTATTGACATAATGAATTATTTAGCTACATGAGTGCTGTTTTGACGGATAACTTCAAAAACCATATTAGTCAAGGAATCTATCAATTCCTTAATAGTAGCAGTTTGGACTGCCTCTGCCGCAGCTTTGATGGTCAACTATAAGACATCTTTCAACGTAAATTGGTGTCCATCGGCATAAACATCTTGTTTAATGATGCATCAAAGATTTTTTGATAGGGTTGAGATCCAGAGATGCTGGCAGCCACACCATCAACCTTTCACCTTGTGTGCTGTAAGACCCTAGGAATGTTTGGGTGGTCCTGGTAGAATGGAAGGGAGCATTTGTCATGCATGAATACGAGATTCCTTAAAAGTGACAGCAGTATGTCATCTAGCCAGGGATCCAAGACCTTCTTCATGAGATTGCAGTAGATGGCTGTGGTTACTTTAACCTCTTCAGGCACCCTGACTGGGCCAACAAGCCTGTCCCTAATGATACCAGCCCACAACATGATTCCTCCACCCTATTGTTGACGTCGTAAACGTTGGTGATGCTCATCTCCAAAACAGACCCAACCATTTGCCCAGCTGTCAAGTTCATCAAGGGTTGCCCTGGTTTCATCAGTGAACAGAACAAAACTCATGTCTAACATCATGTACTTTTGGGCCCATTGAAGCCTCAAATTTCTGCGAAGAGGCAGTTTCAGGGGTTCTCACAGAAGCCATGGTCCCGAAGACAAGATTTCTGGTGGTTTTTGGTACATGAGGAAGTCTGGAAGCAGTGAAAATGGTTTTGTTTGTTTGTCCAGGTTTCCCACATAACTTGCATCCAATATTCCTTAAATCAGTAGCTGTCACAGTCTTGGAGGTCCAACAATTGGATCTTTTCTTCCTTGGCACTCATGTGGCTAAATAATTCATTATGTCAATAAATGTTATAATATTATTATGGTTTTCTGTTAAATATATACTCAATGCATGCTTAATATATATTACACTTCATTTTCTGGAAAAAAAAATGTCTAGATGGGCTATTTTCATTCAAAAGCTATTAGCGTGGTTCACCCCAAAACTGAAGAATTCGAAATAAAAAGAAAGGACGTTACACAAAATAACAAAAACATAACAATGGTGTTGCCATTATGCGTAAGCCAGCTGGGAAAAGTCTTATCAAAATTGATTCACAGAAAACCGAGAAATCCTAATAAATTTCACTCCTAAGCTATTAACATGGTTCTGGGCGTATGTATATATATATATATATCATCATCATCATCATCGTTTAACATCCGCTTTCCATGCTAGCATGGGTTGGACGATTTGACTGAGGACTGGTGAAACCGGATGGCAACACCAGGCTCCAATCTAATTTGGCAGAGTTTCTACAGCTGGATGCCCTTCCTAACGCCAACCACTCAGAGAGTGTAGTGGGTGCTTTTACGTGTCACCCGCACGAAGGCCAGTCAGGCGGTACTGGCAACGGCCACGCTCGAAATGGTGTCTTTTATGTGCCACCCGCACAAGAGCCAGTCCAGGGGCACTGGCAACGATCTCGCTCGAAAACCCTACGAAGGCCAGTCAGGCGGTACTGGCAACGGTCACGCTCAAAATGGTGCATCTTATGTGCCACCCGCACAAGAGCCAGTCCAGGGGCACTGGCAACAATCTCACTTGGCTTGCCGGGTCTTCTCACGCACAGCACATTTCCAAAGGTCTCGGTCAGTAGTCATCGCCTCGGTGAGGCCCAATGTTTGAAGGTCTTGCCTCACCACCTCAGCCCAGGTCTTCCTGGGCCTACCTCTTCCATGGGTTCCCTCAACTGTTAGGGTGTGGCACTTTTTCACGCAGCTATCCTCATTCATTCTCACCACATGTCCATACCAGCGCAATCGTCTCTCTTGCACACCACAACTGATGTTTCTTATGTTCAGCTTTTCTCTCAAGATACTTACACTCTGACGGTATCTATATATATATATATATATATATATATATGCATACATATATATATATATATATATACATATATATACATATATATATATATATATATATATATATATACATACATATATATATGTATACACATACATATATATACACATACATATATATATACACACACACATTTAGTATAATTCAGATAAAGAAACCACATAACATGCAGAGAGACCTCTTATGTCATTATTTGTTTATGCCTTGAGTATTCCAGCAGGAATTAATTGTATTTTATCTGATAAAGTGCCCACACATGGCAGTTGCAGAAAAATATTAAACTATAGAGTAACTATAAAAAATAATTTTGTATAATGTTATATGAATATGAACTCAACAACTAAAAGCTGGTGTGCAGCAGAGAAACGAATGTTGTGATTTACTATTAAAGCCTGATATCCTCATGTTATATTATATATATATATATATACATACACACACAAAGATGCATTGCTATTGGGAAATTTGAAAACAATATGTTTGTACTTGGCAAAAAAAACTACCTTTTAAGTAGGTTATATGGTCTAGTTTCATGAGGTTAAGTAGATGCTCCTATCCCAACAACTAAGGCAATGTAGAACAAAGTGACCTATTCAGAACTAACTTGTAATATTTTATGTACTTCAACATTTCAGTTGTAGTCACTCGTTATTTCAGTGACTACAGCCTTTATTCGGTACTCATCAAAGAGAGCCTGATTTTGTAACCAAAACTTTTGTTAATCCAGACGTACATACTTGCATCTCTATTTTATCAGTATCAGGTATACATTATTGATTTTAAAACCACTTTGCAAAATCTTTCTGTCCTCATCCATGATGCCACACTGATCACAAGATTCTATATACACACATAAACATGTCTTAATATACACTTAGAATTAGGTTCAGATATGGTTGTGACGTTAAGAAGCTTGCTTCCCAAACAGTGGTCTTGTGTTCAGTCCTACTTGGCAGCACCTTGATCAAGTGTCTTCTCTTACAGCCTTACATCAACCAAAGCCTTGTGAATTTGGTAGACAGAAACTGAAAAAAGCCTTTATATATGTCTCACTATAACCTTTCATCATCCAACACAAGATCACCTCCAGCAATGCCTCCTCTTCTCTTGGAAGGTTTTTTCTTTTGTCTTGCAAATACTTGGTGACCCTGTCAGTATGGGTGCCACTTAAAAGTACCCAGTCCACACTGTAAAGTGGTTGGTGTTTGGAAGGGCATCTAACTGTAAAAACCTTGCCAAAACTGACCTTGCCTATGCTTGTGCCACGTAAAAAGCATTAAGTCTACTCTGTTGAGTGGTTGGTGTTAGAAAGGGCATCCAGCTAAAAATCTTGCAAAACAGTCACAGAAGTCTGGTGCAGGCTTCTGACTGGCCAACAAAACCGTCCCACCCATGCCAGCATGGAAGGTGGATGTTAAATATATATATATATATATGCTTACATTCATGGGTGTGTGTGTGTATACACTTGTCTAGACATCACATGATGGTTGTAACTGAGTGTCATTGTTATAAAAGGAAGGTTGTTTGTTTACAGTCTTTCATGAAAAGCAAGCCTAGCTATGTGGAAATTTTTACCTCACCTGGAAAAAGTAAGGGTGGAAGGGTATCTAATTGTAGAAAGTCTGCCTCAACAAATTCTGTCTGACCTATTGCAAGCATGGAAAAATGGATATCAAACGATGATGATAGAGCGAAGCACTAATTCAAATGTTCCTTCTTACTCATCAGATGTCAAAGAGCTTGTTGGTAATATTTATATTACAGGATGATGGTTTGTGTGTGTATATATTGTCCTATTCTAAATATCACATTACCTTGACTGTACATTCTTGTCTCAGAATGTTGAGTATCCTCATCCTTCATATAACAATCATTCATGCCCCTGTCTTATCCTTTGTTTCTTATGCTGTAAAGAGGTTGGTGAATGAACAGTCAAGAGGTCTCTCCAGTTGAGTCATGGACAAGGATTCTTCAGTAGTACTGGTGCCATGAAAAAGTGTATGTAGCACATTTTTAATGTGTATGGTTGAAAGGACCCTTTAGCCTTTTTGAGAATTTGGCACTTCCCTAGTAATGGTGTCACATAAAATGTACCTAGTACAGCTTATAAAGTGGCTGGTGTTAGAAAGGCATCCAGTTATAGAAAATCATCATCATTTAACATCCGTTTTCCATACTGGCATGGGTTGGACAGTTTGACTAGGGTCTGGGAAGCCAAGAGGCTTCCCCAGGCTCCAGTCCGATCTGGCAGTATTTCTACAGCTGGATGCCCTTCATAATGCCAACCACTCCAAGAATGTAGTGGGTGCTTTTTACATGCCACCGGTACAGGGGCCAGAGAAGGCTGGCAACAACCACGATCAGTTGGTGCTTTTTACATGCTACCGGGTCAACATTTGGCAGGCTCTCCTCCTCCTATTCATTCTCCATGTTCAGCAGTCTTTCATAATGGTTTCTCCAAGCCTCTTTGTTTTCCGAATCACTAAAAGAAAGTGCACCATCATCCATGTGGACATATTTCTCTCCTGTAACATCACAATTTTCTCTCACACACCATCTTGCAATCTGAAATACTTCAGTTCTTTCATCCTCACATTGCTGGATATTGGCAAACTTCTTTTATGCTTTGCCCTTGGCTATGTATACCTGTCACCCAGCCGCCCTTCTAGCTATCTGGTACAGTTCCCGGCTACCCCCACCCTTCCAGGCCTGTTTCTTCGCTCTAATGGCTTTGTCTACCATACTATTCCACCACCACGTTACTCTAGGTCTGGAAGGGACTGTGCACCATCCACAGACTTGGTCTGTGGCACTCAGTAAGCTGTTCTATAGGAATTTCCAGCTACCTTCTATGTCCGAGGTCTGTAGCGCCTCCTCCCTCTCATCAAATTTCTCGATGAGGATGTCCCTAAATCTCTGACCATGTGAAGGGTTCTTTAGCTTCCAAATCCTTTTCTGGATTGGTCTGCTTCTTGGTATCCTTCTGGTCTCGAGCCTAAAGTCACTAATGACTAAGCTGGAGGGGTACATTCTTTACCCAGGAGGGTCTTTGTATTTAAGAGCAACCCCGCATTTTGCTGTCTGGTGAGGATGAAATCAATCTAGCTAGCAGGTTATCAGGTGGCTGTCTGGCTTCCTGAAATTAGTGTTGCAGATTAAAAGGTTACATGCATCACAGAACTCCAGTAGCCTAGTTCCCTCATTGTTTCAGGAACCAATACCATGGCCCCCGTGTACACCAGTGAAGATATCAGATTGCCGCCCAACATGCCCATTAAAATCTCCAGTTGCAAAGATGAGGTCATTGTCACGGGGCGTAGGCAGAGATAATTGTAGCTGTGCTGTTCTGCAGGACTAACCTGAGCTTAAGCACTCTATCGCATACCCTGACAACCTCTATGACTTTACCCATTTCTCCACAAGGAGTATGCCTACACCCCCTACTCCATCCATGTTACCTTGCCAGAAGATTTTATACCTATGTGCCTTGCCTGTGAGGACCCTAGCTGAAGCACCTCTCCATCTTACCTTTTGTATGCAGCATACATTGACATCTTCTTTCAAGCATCTCTACAATCTCACAAGACCTACATTGGGAAAGGAATGTGGGGTGGGGCTTGGAGAGGAGAGATGTTATTCAGCACCTGAAAAGAAGAGGGAGTTTGCCGTGTTTGTTTTTAAGGCATGCTTCACCATGCTTCTGACTCGACATCATTCAAACATTCAAGAGTGTTAAGATTAAGATTGTTGCCCCTACTGGAGGTAGAAGTAGGTGCTAGTGGGGCATTATGGTCATCATAAGAAAAAAAAAATGCAAATTTTAGCGATGTTGCAAATATGGATATTCCAATGTTAGGTTAAGTAGGGAGTCAGCTAAACTGGTTGCATTTGTCCAGGGAGAGGGGATTGCAGGTATGATGGAGAGTACCACTAGCGAGGAGGTGTGTTTCAAACAGAGAGGAAGCAAGCTCATCCATACATACACACATGTACAGCCGATTAGCTGTCTCCTTCCCTGGATGTGCATGGAAAATTACTGGGTAATTGGTGGCATATTTCTAGATGGAACAAAACGAAATGATAGTCGGTTAAGTAGGTGGGCAGCTAACCTTGTTGCATTTTTCCAAGAAGAGAGAGAAGGGGTGTGGGTAATATAGAGAATGGCACCAGTGAGGAGGGGGGATTGAGAGAAGAGACATCTGGTAATGGCGGTGACAAATTTCTAGACAGAACGAAATGAAATGAAAGATAGCTGGTAAGTAGGTGGGCAACTGAGCTAGTTGCATTTGTCCCAGGAGAGAGAGAGAGAGTGCAGGTAATATATAGAGAAAAGCCCAGTGAGGAGGAGGAGGGTTTGAGAGAAGAGACATCAGGTAATGGTGGTGGGAGGAGAGAGAGAGATATCCAGTGTTGATGGTGAGGAAATAGAGATAAAGATTGAGATATCCGATATTGGTGGTGGGAGCGGGACAAGGCAGGCGCACCGCAGAGTTTAATTTGGGAGATGGCATGAGGAATGGTAGTAGTAGTAATATCCATTCAGAGTGTTCATGGCGGATGAGAAATTAAACCATAGAAACGAGAAATTAAACAAGCCAAGAAACGAGTAAGTGTCTTAATTTAATTAGTTAGCTTCTGAAAACTAGCTGTTAGTAAACAATACATTTAAAGTGTTAATGGCGAATGAATGTATGAAAGATCGAAAAAAATGAGAGAACCTTAACTTAGCAATGCATCATCATTTGGTGACTGGTCAAGAATACATGAAAGAATGGAATGGAAGGGAGCACATGGGACAAGAATTTTTAAATAGATGAGCTGCAACTAGATGCAAGTTTAATTTGGGGAGATGGTACGAGGAACGAAAGTAGTAGTAATAATAATACATTCAGAATGTTCATAGCAGATGAGAAATTAAATCAAAGAAAAGAGAAATTAAACATGCCAAGAAACAAACCCAAAATGACACTCATGTAAGATGTGGTCCTGTTTTGTCTTGATGAACAGCATCTAGCATGTACATACACATACTCTTTTACTTCTTTCAGTTATTTGACTGTGGCCATGCTGGAGTACTGCCTTTTAGCTGAAGATATTGACCCTTGGACTTATTCTTTGTAAGCCTGCTGTTTATTCTATCAGTTATTTCTGCCAAACCTCCAAGTTTCGGGGACATAAACACACGAGATTCAGTTGTCAAGCAATGGGAGTGGGGGACAGTTACAAACATAAATATATACAATGGGCTACTTTCAGTTTCCGTCTACCAATTCCCTCTCACAACGTTTTGGTTGGCCAGAGGCCATAGTAGAAGACACTTGCCCAAGGTGCCATGTAGCAGGACTGAATCTGGAACCATGTGGTTGGGAAGCAACCTTCTTACCACACAGCCATGCATGTGCCTATATATTTAATTTCAACATGTAAATATATCTACACACACACACACACATATATATTATATAAGATTCAGTGGAGGTGCAATGGCCCAGTAGTTAGTGCAGCAGACTTGCGGCTTCGATTCCCAGACCGGGCGTTGTGAGTGTTTATTGAGCGAAAACACCTAAAGCTGCATGAGGAGGCGAACCCTGCTGTACTCGTTCACCACAACTTTCTCTCACTCTTACTTCCTGTTTCTGTTGTGCCTGTAATTCAAAGGGTCAGCCTTGTCACACTGTGTCACGCTGAATATCCCCGAGAACTATGTTAAGGGTACACGTGTCTGTGGAGTGCTCAGCCACTTACACGTTCATTTCACAAGGAGGCTGTTCCGTTGATTGGATCAACTGGAACCCTCGACGTCGTAAGCGACAGAGTGCCAACTATATAAGATTCAGTTGAATTGGGTACTTAAATTGAGGTACCTTGCTAATTCAGTATAATCTGCACACCCCAACAATGTTATTTGAATATTGAATATCAAGACTCCATGTCTTGACACCTGTATTATCTTTGTTACTTATTTATATACATATGTATATATATATATATATGTGTGTGTGTGTATATTGTGTGCAATATTTCACAGCACTAGCACTACAGTAGTGTCATGTCTGGTACTGACACTCCGTCGGTTACGATGAGGGTTTCAATTGATCCAATCAACAGAATCGCCTGAGCACTTCACTTTTCTCTCTTTCTCCTATACCTAAGAATGTAACTTGAAATCCATCATATATTCCCAATAGTTAATTCCTTTACTGTTTATGTTATTGTAGTTATATGATGGGTTTAAATAGGTTATTAACACTAAAATGAATAAATATCATCATCATCGTTTAACGTCCACTTTCCATGCTAGCATGGGTTGGACGATTTGACTGAGGACTAGTGAACCAGATGGCTACACCAGACTCTAATCTGATTTGGCAGAGTTTCTACAGCTGGATGCCCTTCCTAACGCCAACCACTCCAAAAGTGTAGTGGGTGCTTTTATGTGCTATCGGCATGAAGGCCAGTCAGGCGGTACTGGCAACGATCTCGCTCGAATGTCTTTACACGTGCCATCACGATTTCACTTGCCCCCAACAGGTCTTCGCAAGCCAAATTTCGTGTCCAATGAAGGAGACGACATTGGCATGAGTGCCAGTCGTCGAGTTTAGTTCGATTTCCATTTCACTTGCCTCAACAGGTCTTCGCAAGTGGAGTTTAGTGTCCAATGAAGGAAAGGCACGCATAAATGGGCTGGCTACAGTCCTGGCAGAGGCCTTGGATTTAGGTCTCACTTGGCTTGCCGGGTCTTCTCACGCACAGCATATTTCCAAAGGTCTCGGTCGGAAGTCATCATATATATATATATATAGATGGAAAAATAATGCTGAAGAAATAAGTTATATAATAATGTTTTCGAACCTACCCTAAATTTTTCAATATGATCTTTTACAGTATATACTAGGTGCACATTCCAGATTGCCATCATGCAAATTTATGAAATCTACCCTGTATATATATATATGATAAACAGGACTTTTACATGGCTAACATAATACTCAATTTCTTCATAAATTCCAACACCATCTTGCTTATTTATTGAGTGCTATTAGAAGGATATAAGGGTAAATCAGATGTAATATCAGGAAAATTGCACAAATTGGAAATCAAATGTACAAATATTATGTAGCAATTAGCAGAAAACCACACAGTGGGCAGGTTTTTCCGCTAGTAAATTTAAATGAAACCAACATTGTGCATTATCTTAGAGTACAGATAATAATTCTATGTTTTGCACACAGTGAAGTGTCCAACATCTTCACCAATCTGTTTTAAATCAGATACATGTATTCGAGTCTTCACTTAAATTTAAATTAATAGATAAAAGTCACTATCAAAATAGGAACTTATGTTTTACTGAAATGGTGGAGCTAGAAGATCAAATGTATAATTCCTGTGTCTATTGAATGCAGCAAATTTAAAATGAGAAGCATATGTTTTAAGTAGTAAATCTTAGGATAACCTCAGCTAAAAATGCAGATTGATTGCATTATGTCAGATTTGCTGATAATGTAACTCAACAAGAACTGTTATTAAATGGTCTATTATTAGTGTTTACTGCTAAATTGATAGCTGAAACTGCAGATGGAATACTCAATATTTTTCAAGTAAATTTAGAAACAACAAAAATGAGGAGAACCTAGTTTACTTCATATGATACTGTAACAGTTATTTACGTCAGAAAATGACTTGTATAACTAATGTATGAATAAAACAAATGTCAGGTAGCTTATCTCATAATATTAACCTGAAGAAGTGGGTGGCAAGTTTACAGAAGTGGCAGAGCACCAGACTAAATGCTTTACAGTACTTAGTCTTGGCCCAAATTCAAACCCTGCCAAGTTAGTTTCACCTTTTGTCCACACAGAATCATTTATACTTGTGTCAATTCAAACAAATCCACCCTCAGAACCTAGCAAACGTGTGGCCTTGTGCCAATTAAAAAAAAAGATCATATATTCTTTGATGAAATTATTCCTCGGAATTTCTCCAAGAGCTGAAAAGATCAAGTTTAGAGTCATATGAAGCTGTCTATTCATGATGCAGGTGTAATACTAACATAAATAATATGCCTTCCCTAATCCTAAAATAGTGACAGGAATGGGGGGTTTCAAATAATACCTGTACTTGTTTATTAAGTCAAAAGAAGAGGAGAGCAATTTAAATGTTTTGAGCAACAATAAAGTTAAACACAATGTTCTCTTCCATATATCACTGACTGACTTGAGCAAGGAAAGTGATGAAATGGAGTAGTGCAATACTTGTATGTGTAGTTCTACATCAAGGATTCTTAATCTTTTTGTTCAAATACACAACCTTTGCTTCAGTTAATTTTTAAACTAGCGACGAATTTATCAAAATAACTGTCCTTCTCAAGATGGTATTTGGAATATAAATTAACATGGAATTTTGATGGAAGGTTGTATTTTAGGTCACTTTAAAACTAGAAATCACGGTCATAGAACCAACAGTGGTCTCAGGCTGGTTGGTATCAAAAGGGTTAAACTTTATCACTAATACAGGAAAGCAAGGGGCTGTCTAAATCGTCAAGTTATTAGGTGCCAGTGTTACCTTAAAATGTTGATAGCTTGGGTTTCTTTTATACATGGATAACCAGGAATAGGACAGGGAGGAAAATATAGATTGTCATTTATTACAAGTCGTCTCATATCCATCAAACTTTGCATATCAAGGAGTGTGGGCACCTTGTTCTAGATCATACATTGTGAACAAATTACCCTTATTCTGCAGGTCTAAAACTACATTTCACAATCCTTTCATGATACTATTTAAAAGTACATTAAAATCTTTAGGGCTCAATCAAGAATCAGAGAGGCAACACCCAAACTTTTGTCAGGGTCTCTGAAAATGTGGGTGAGAGAGAAAATTCCATATAAAACAACAATTTGATGGGCTTTCAATTTCCATCTACTCAACTTCATGTAAAAGGTTTGAGAAGGGATGCTGGTAGAAAATGCTTGCCTAAGATAACTGTCCAGAGAGAATGAACAAGAAACTATATGACAGCAAAGCAAACTTCTCAACCATGTGGCTATGCTTGTCCCCACTGGTTATCCAGAGAGGAAAAGTGATAATGAAAAATATTGCAGCTTAGATAAACTATGGTGGGGACTTGGGTGTGGGGAAAAGAGCACTTTAGGGAGACAGACTTCATAATTAAAGTTGAAAGTTTGTATTGCTTTTAGTTAACAGTGTAGAAGAATAAATATGAATTTTTTAGTCTTCTGAAAACAGTTGTAAATCAATTATGGAGCATTTTTTTTTCAAGATTTGTTTGATATATTTTAACTGACTCGGTTTTTGTTAAATTAAATTTTACATCTACTTTTCACACTTGCAGGCTTGTTGTTGCACTCTTAAATGGGTTAAAAGACTATTTCAAATTTTTCTTGGTTGGATTCTTTGGTATTAGGAATAGTATTAAACCAACCACTTTACTGGTGTATTTTTCATAGCTGATACATCAACATAAAAAAAAAAAAAAAAAAAAAAAAAAAAAAAAAACACAGTAGGATAAAATTTGCAAAAGATTTGAGTGCAAATTACGATAAATCAAGCAACACCTCCAAGTGTGAAGTAACAACAACTGTTACATTCTGATTAGATCTTAACACTGCAATGGCTATCATTAGAATCTTCAGGTGCAGCAACAAGACAGACACACAAAAATTACATTTCAGTAGACACACAATTGAAACATAATCCAGTACATCTGAATTTAATGAACACCAACATCATTTAACGCCCGTTTCTCATGCTGGTATGGGTTGGACATTTTGGAAGTAGCTATTCAGGCTCCAGTTGTGATTTGGCTTGGTTTCTATGGCTGGATGTCCTTCCTAACACCAACCACTTTACAGAATGTAGTGGGTGATTTTATGTAGCACATCTCTACATATGATTGAAAGGCGACAGATAGACTTGTTTGCAATGTTTTGTAGGAGGTGTATAATAGAGACCTTCCCGTCTTGAATGTATATTATTGATTCTATACTAAGATGAAGTAAACATCAAACGATGGAAACATTGCATATTGATTGCCCAAGTAAAACAATACTGATGTGAAGATATCTCACAACAGTAATATATTTAAATTGACTGGTTTCAAACAGTTGTGATCATAAATGAAATTTTAGTATTGCAACCAACAAGATGGATTTTTAAACTCAAATTAATAAAATAGTTTATAGCAATTATGAAATTGAATGAGAAACTTTTTTTTTTCCAGTTTCTGCATTTAAAGCCTAAATGCTACAAAATCTCAGCTTGATAAGTTACACTAAAATATGAAAAAAATCACAAGTTTTATACAATAAACAAAGGAGAAAAATCCTCCAAATTCACTGCTCTTGCTTGCATGCTTATAAAATCAGTATTAATATTTTTACAAAAGGTTCAGTTTTTAAAAGCTAAAAGTATGTAAGAAGTAATAAAATTAATCTGCAATTCAATTTGAAAATAAAAACTACAAGTAAACACAAGTAATAAAAGCAGTTGCCATAGTGAAAATATAAAAACAGACAACTTGAGTGTTTCATCTTTCAGTCTTTATTGAGTCAAAATGACCCGTATTGATAACTAGAATTTAAAAAACTTAAATTACTAAAATTGGAAAAAAACAAAGTTTTGAACTTAACACAGCATTTGGAATTTCACAAAAAATGATTATATATATATACATATATATATAAATATATATATACATATATATATGGGGGGAAAATATAGAATGTATATAATGTACATAAACAAAATTAGAATACTGAACACAAAATACAAGAGTCAAAATGAACAGGTTCTAAATTCTAACTATATAAGCTACAAAAGTTTGTCAATAGTTAGGGGAATACAATATTTATACAACAGGTAAAGGGGGAAAAAAATTGATGTCAGCCCAAAACTTGGATATACAATGAAGTCTGAAAAGTAGGTTTTGCTCAGCACTGCTGTTTCGAGTTGCTGGCAAATAACACCCAATTTGTCTGCACATGAAGTGGACGAAGTGAGAAGTGAAGGAGAGAAATATCACACTAAAATATACTTCACCAAACCTTTTGGCTCCAATTTTGATTTGGGGAATAAGAACTCGGGATGTGCTGAAGATTTCTTTTTATTTTACAATCTTCCAAGTTCTTCATTGAAGGTTTCTTCCAAAAAGATTCTCAATAGAAAGTTAACAGAGTTGAACACTATACTGCAATTAGTTTATTATTTAAAAATTTAAAAATAAAGTCATAGCTATCATATTAGAAATTCATTATTATCTAAATATCACTTTTGTCAATTTGCAAGCAAAAAGAAAAAAAAAAAATGCCAAGTGCAGAGAATAACTAAAGAGCATTTTAGATAACCTAAAACAATAAGGCCACCTAAACTGCAATATAAATAAGTTATTGCTGAAGATAACTGATTTTAATTAAAGATATTTTTAGAAGAGCAAATTAGAAGCAGATGGAATCCATGATGGCGGAGGTAAAAGAAAAAATAATTTAAGAGTTTATATATTGGACAATTATTGTATTGACCAACAGAAGGAAAACATGACTGAGATGTCACTTGACGGCTGTAGAGTATGTAGAGTAAAAAAAGAAAAATTCCCAGTATATTTCTGCCAGAACAAAGCATGATACAATCTAATTAAGAAGGATTCGTGTCATAGCCTCTATTTGGAGGGCCCAATAAGTACAAGCAACAGAAACTTTTCACTGAAATACACTTGTGAAATTTAGGAAAAATAGGATAAAAATTGAAATGGTAACTGAAGAAAAACCAGCACAAATCCATAGACATATACAACTTTATTGGACAAAACAATTATACAACATTTGTTGAGTTGCACAAAAAGTTTAGACTGACTAGTGTTTCCTGACATATTTTGCTGTTTGAAAGCTTGAAGGCTAAATACACAACCGAACCGACGACAACTGCGCCGGGACCCACCACGTAGCTGGCTGCTGTCCTGTGAAATATTTTAAATATTCAGGGTACTTCAATTTTAAACATCTAAAATTTGACCAGTTTTGCTCTTATAAACTTACTAAAAAGGTCTAATGATTAAAGTTTTTCCCAAAGTTAGTCACAGATGACAATGCAGCTAGCAGTGGTGAGCTCAGGTCATTATACCCAGCTGAACTTCAACAACTCAAGATCGTTAATGAGGGTTTAGGGGGGATTTTTCTTGGGGAGGGGGTAGGGTTGATATGCTTAGTGCATGTTTATGGGATTTCTTTTTGAAAGTTTTTAGATATTAGTTGAAATTTCAAAACTGACAGGCTTGTGTCATCAATTACTACTTGCGTACAGTCACAAACACACAAATGACCACACAAAATCTGTGATATTCATCAAAATTAAAGGGATATTAATATATACCCTCAGAATAACTAAACTGACATATATTTTCCTCTTTCTCTCTCTCACACACACTCAAACATTCTGCCTGACAAAACACACCAAGAGTTTCACTTTAAAAAATAAAGTGTTAACCTCAATAATTAGCCAGTTGCTGTATTCAGCAATAGTTTACATCCATTTTTGAAAAGTGTCTTGCTCATTTAGGAGAAAGCAGCTGTGCAGAAACAAGTAAAGGAGATGGGCCAAACTTAATACACTAAAGACATAAATAAGACTAAGAAAAAATAAATATAAATGCTTGAAAGGAGACATCAATAGTAATCGGCAGCTGGACAGTGATTTCTGTCAGGATATGACCACTAGACAATTGGCTGCACAAGTCATATCGTTGTCTCCTTACAGCAAGGTACTATTTTCTATATACTGACAACTAAAATCATACAGGGTTATCAAATGTGTAATATATCAAATCACATATAGCCATTGGAAATAAATAAACCATTCATAGGCCAGGTATGACAGCCTCCAGGGGTCTATATTTAAAAAAAAAAATTTAAATTAAGAAAAGTTAAGAAAGATCTTGAGTACATTTGGAGAAGGAGGAACATAGTGTATTGAGAAAGAGTAGATATGAAGTTGACAAGTGGCAAATTTCAGACATTTCCTAAATCAAAACTATATCTGGTGCTTTTCTGTTTTCCTTTTAAATTCATGGAGAAAGAATATGCATGTATATTAAACAAATGTGTGTGTGCGTGTGTGTGTGTGTGTGTGTGAATGCATGTATGTACCACATACATAACACACAGAGAGAACCAGACACTCATAAATAAGTATATGTACATAAAAAATGCCACATTTGACAACTAAGAATTGGAGATAAAAGGTCAATATCTTAGGGAAATAAGTTCTAATTTTTAACATTCTGCTGGAATTGTTTGACATTCCCTTTAACAAAGTGCTAGAAGCCAGCATTTATTCAAACATTTAATTTTTTTCCTTTTTTGTTTTTCAATTTTCTTTCTTTTTTTTTGTTTTGTTTTGAAGTGGACATGTAGAATAAACAAATAGCCCCACTAAATGGCCTTTTATGGTATGGCAATAAGATTTTTTTTTCTCTCCAAACCATGGTCCCAAGACAAAAAGTTTACACTGAGAGGGGAAATTACAGATACAGTGAACCAAAAATGTTTTCTAGCAAGCTAACAAAGGGAGGGTAATTTCTTGCATACAAATTTTTCTGATCGGATAGTAACACTTATTTGGGGGCCTCCAGAACATCAGGTATAGGAAGAGGGGTATGTGGCAGCACCAACCAGCAATTTATGGTAATACAACCAAATCTTACCTGAAGTGTTAGTAAATATACTATTTTCTTCATAATACGCCCCACCCCCCAACATTTAAACAAATGTATGAATTGTCAATACCATAAGTCCATACTTGCTTTAAGAAGGCATACTAGACAGTTTTGCAAATGGGAAGAAGCAATGTCTATGGATCATGCAGAATAACGTAGCAAGACGTCTGATGCAAATATAAATTGAGATGATTTGTGGAGAAAACTCCCCTTCTTGAAAAGTTTGAATGAGGTCCATTAAGCATTTGTTAGAAAAGTTAGGTGCCAACTGACCTACAATGTACATGAGAACGCTACAAGTAGCGGAGAACATGTTACATATGTTTACTGGAGGAATTTGGTTGCAGGTCGTGGACTCTCTTAGAAACAGACAGTGCAGAAGCAGATTACGATGAGACTTCAAACATCAAACATTAATTCCAGATTTTAAGGAAACTGTCCCATGACCCTGTTGCAACTGCCATACCATCTTCTGTAACACCCAGGCAGCTTACTCTGTTGTCATGACCAGCCAATACACCTATAATAGGAAACAAAAAGAAAAATATACTTTTAATCATCCCATCTCAAATATGAGTTTCTTATGAAGTAGTTTCAATTAGGTATCTAGACAGTTTTGTAAACTTGCAAAGTAAAATAATTGAAGTGTGTTAATAGCCACAGTATGCTACTGCATTTGTTTTAAAACCTTTTCTCTAGCAGTTATAATTCTAAATCATTAAAAATAATGGTTCAAAAATGAGAGGTTCAGAAGCTTAGAGAAAAAAAAGTTTTACTGTTTCTTACCAGCTCGTTCCTGTTTAAGGACATCCCAGACATTGCAGTTGAAATCATCATAACCGCCAAGTAAAAGACGACCACTTTTAGAAAAGGCAACTGATGTAATACCACATATTATATTGTCATGTGAATACATTCCAATTTCCTGGTCGGCACGGATATCAAACAATCTACAAGTAGCATCATCGGAGCCAGTTGCAAAGGCAAATCCATTGGGGAAATACTACAAAAGAAAAATTAAATTTCAGCAAATTTTCAATATCAAACTAAGGAGAACAAAGTCCAAACAAAAGATATAATTAAGAAAGAGTGTATCACATACTGTTATGGCGTTTATGTCAGATTCATGTCCAGTAAAGGTTTGTTTACATATACCATCACGAATATCAAAGAGCTGAAAAATAATAACTATTGTTACTAAGAAATTCTGTATATTTTTTTTAGTCTTCATATAAATAACTTATTAAAGAGGAGAGATAGAGATCTATAATCAAATTTAATGAAATTTTTTCAAAAGAATGAAGATAATTGATCAAATTACAAAATATATAAATAAGAAAAAAAAAAAAGACAATGAAGTTTGATGTGTGCTAACCTTAGCTGAAGCATCACAAGCACCTGATACAAAAGTGTTCATGTCTGGTGCAAGTGAAAGGCTCATTACATCACCTGTATGACCTGTGAAAGAGGTAATTTGATTTCCTGTCTCTATATTCCACAATGCACTGGAAAAAAAAAAATCATACAAATACATTACAATAATAATAAAAAAAGAGAATTTAGAAAAAAACCCTCTAAAATGCATTTTAAATCAGGTACTACATTCTAACCTGGCTACTAAGAAAAATATGTGTGAGGTAATGTTTTTTAGCATTTCCCAAAGGAAATAAAATTAGAGTGAACACATACATTAACAGATTATAATAAATTCAAGAAAAAGTAACAAATACAATGCCACCTGGGATAAATTATAAGTAGTAAGGTAGTGTTCAATTATTAATTAGAAAAATTGCCCACAGGAAACAAGTAATGCTTCTATTTAGTGGGCAAGCTTAGGATCATCACTAAACGGCTATATTTACCAATCAACATTCTTAAAGGCACTATAGCCAAGAGTTTTGTTGAAATATACAGTGATTGTTCTAATTGCCAAGTGGCCTACATATTTATCAAACAATGGCTCTTTTAGTTAGATAGATGACCTTGCTGAACATGCAGTTGGATAAATGATATAAAAATAGTGGAAAAAAAAAAAACAAGGTGTGGAGTTAACTGATAGAATAAATAGCAGTAAGGAATATAAATAGGCCAAGAAATATTTGCAACAGATCACTGAAAAACAAAGCAGCAAACTGACACTATGAAAAGATAGAGATCTTGGAAATAAGCTGAACAAATTGTCCAATATCTGATTAACTATAATCAAGTAATAAACTTGCTCAGTTTTAATCCATTAGCTCAATAATAAGATTACAGCTGTTGTAAAATTAAGAATCAGTTATGGATATGGAAATAATGTGAATAGTCTATAAGGGATGCTTATTTTAAGGGAGAAGTGAATTACTTACCATGTCATATCTCCAGAGCTGGTGACTATTTGGTTGTCATCTATGAATCTACAACATGACAGATATCCTGTGTGACCAGGCAATTCACGACTAACTCTCACATTTCCTTCTCTAGTTTTTAGACTGTAAATGGAGCAAATATTATCCAGACCACCACATGCTACATAATTTCCTGTGGGAGCATAGGCACATGTCATTACCCAACTGGAACGGAGCGGTATTGCATGAACCTAAAATATAAAAATATATTTAAGTTATGAAACAAATGTTAACACAAGGATTTCAATAGCTTAATCTTTTCAGCAAGACACACACACACACAAAAAAGAAACCCCCAAACATCAAATCTATATAAGAACTGACCACCAGTCAAAAGATCTGGTGTGAGATACAAATATATAAGTTGCCTTTAGGTTGTTAAATTGCTAATAAGCCACCCATATTATTTATAACTTTCACTTTTACCGTTTTTGAAATCAGTGTACGAGTTTTGACAGTTTTCGTGTAAACTGACAAGGTGAGTTGATTTTAACCCTAGGCGCAGTAAGAGCCACTGATGAGAATTAAGATGCCCTGCATCAAAATTCGAAATCACCGGTGATATGTCTGCTAGGGAACTTATCTTCCTTGTCAGTCATTAAGACAATGCATTTATGGCTATTGAGTTGTTTTGACTTATTTCTAGCAATGCCAGTACCGTATAGTACCCTCTGTCACTTTAGTAACATCTATAAATTTGCCTTTAGATTGTTAAATTGTTAATGAGCCACCCATATTATTATATATATATATATATATATATATATATATATGCACACGCACACACACTGTATTACAGCGTTAAGTAGCAAGAGAGACTTAAACATACAAATTTATAATATAGTTTAATCTTTAGTGATTGGAGGTAGAAAATACTGTTTAGCAGAAATTTAACATTAAGAACTATTTGTATAATATTAAGAAAGAAATGCTACACTAACTTACCTTGTTTGTTGTGTAACCATCCCATACAATTAGTTTACCATCTTGAGAAGCTGATACTAAATTCCTGAGTTGAAAGAAATACAAAATATTCAAATGAGGGTGGTATCTATGAACTTAATAGTACATTGATATAACTGGAAAACATTTGTAAGTGTGAAATTTAGACTAAAATGAAGTTTAAAATTAGAAAGTATACATTTTAAAAACTGGATTAAAAAAAAGGTGACATTTCACTTAATGCTTTAAAAAACATTTTCAAGTTATGTAATATATTTCGGGGGTAAAAGTCAAGCTACTACATAAATACATTCAAAACCAGTAATGTCCATCTGCGATGAAATCAATAATATAACTGACTGCATCCTGTAACTTGCTACTCATGTAGCTTGAAAACCAGCATGCATACACAGAATGTATGCACATATATTTATATGTGTGTGCATGTGTATATAATTTAAACAAACACATGCACACTCAAATCTCAACATGTTTTATGAAAACATAAGATTACAAAAGCACTTCATGTAAATTTTTATGCCAAAGAAATTATTTAACTTTAAAGTAGCATCAATATTTTCATATGGAAACTTCATTAGTTTGCAGTTTCAATCTTCTATATATGGTGAGATGTAAATAATATACATATCCTTTTGAAAGAAATATGTAAAAACATATTCGTTAGGAAAAGTATTTGATATTACACTATTAAATACATATTTAATTTCTTTTACTACCTAGTTAATTATCTAAAAAGAAAAAAAAAAAACTATAATGATTCCAAGATTCCAAGCTAAATTTTAATGTTTATAGTATAAAACTTAATCTTTTATAAATTAATCAATTTCAACAAATTTCTGAATGTTAGCAACATTTGCAATTAAATTTTAGAATGTTCATGCAAAAAAAGAGTGAGATATTCAAAGTGAACTATTGCCTACAATAGATATTTTAGAAGTGATGAAATATGTGAAATGTGTGAAAATATATAATATAGATAGACAGTGCATAAAATTTCTGAAAAGTACTCTCTATAGTGAATAAAGCCTTTAACTGTTTTTTGCCTTAAATTTAAAAAGATGAATTTCTAAAAAAGGAATCTTAGAAATTCAAATTTTCAGGACTGAAAATTTAAGTCATTTTGTAGTTTTTATATAAAATATATATGCATATATAATAGATTTATTATATTCCCCAGATATTTGTCAATAAGCAATGAAGTTCTCAAGAGAGAATTTTAATAAAGTTTAAGTGTAATTAGACTGAATAGTTAAATTTCACAAACCAAATTAAACTTTTCATGAAAAGTGTTAAAGTAATATTTTATTTTTAAAGCTAATAGTAAAATTTCCCTCCAAAATAGAACACTATATAGTTCAACAGGTAAATTTCACGTTTTGGATTTAAAAGTTAAGGCATGACTAAATGCTACACAGTAAATCCAGGTGCAGTAGATATAGCATACAGGTGTACAAACATGCAATCAGGAATACCAATTTTTGTCAATATTTAAGCATGACAAACTACCCGGCTAGGTAAAGTTATGGAGATAAAATAAAAGGATGAAAACCCAGACAAACAAGAAATAAAGAATTAAAATGGCTTTCATCAGAAGAGAAAAGCAAAAAGAGAAAATGAAACTAAAAATATACACAAAATAAAAAAAAAAATAAAATCTAGTCACTAGAGAAAAGCAATCAGCTTTAGAAGAAAAGCCAATTTGTGAGGTAATGAATATCAACATATTTGCCTTCTGATATCTATAAAATGAAAAACCATATTCAAGCAAAAAAGTGCCAAATTGTTTAAATAATATTACCTTCTGTTCTCACGCAGATAGTGGAAAGAAAAACAAAACTGAAATTAATGATGCTCATTTGATAGCTAAAAGTAAATTTGCTTCAGTTATAAAGCCCATCAAATACAATCATGTAACAGAAAACCAACATAGTTGAAGATATTCTTAACATCTGGAATATCCTCTAATATGCCGATTGTACAAAAATCATAACCATACGATTAAGTTGTTAGATTATGTGGGGAAAATCTACAGTTGTTTCTTTTTTTCATGAAGACCATTAATCAAGTCCACCAAACCAATTCTTGAGAGCTATGTTGACTACAATAAAACATGCTAAGAATGGAAAAGAAACAAAAAAAAAAAAAAAACTAGAAGCAAATAATTTGGAAAGACATTTTATTTATTTAATTAAATTAGACAATTAAGAAGCCACTCTACTATTTCCAACGTAGCAGCCTTTAACTTTTAGATAGAGTTTATGATTACTAGTTTTAAAGTAGTACTAGATTTCACTACAGCACATAAACATTCAGGTTTCAAGTAATTAAGTGGCCATTCTAATTTACATTGAACATAATGTTCAGTCCTGCATTTTGCATTTAGCAATATTTGCCTACATTATTAAATCATCTAATCTTAAAGTATGTTAATTAGATATAAAACAAAATTGGGTAAAATAGAATTTAAATGCTAATAGCAACAGAGAGGACTTATTACACAAAAATAAAACAACACATCAGAAGTAATTAATCTGATTAAATGAGGAGCTAAAAGACAAGATGTTTTATTCTAACCAGAGCTTAATCCACTACCAACAAGATTAAAAAATTATTCAAGAGAATACTAAACAAGGGATTAAAAGTCGAAACGTCTCAAATACACATACATTTAGTTGTACAATTGGCAATAAAAAATTTTGTAATATAGTAATATCAACCTGGTAATCAAAATATTGTTTTTATAACAAGTCAATCAAAAGCAACAAAACAGGTTGGACTGTCTGGCATTCTACATAAAATTTAGTTGAGTATTTTAACTACACAAGATAACAAAGCTCACAATTCAAGCAGTTACCAGCCTTTTAAATACTAATGCACTTGAGACCTGGTAAATGTTAATTTTTCATTTAGCAAAATTACAATAAAGCAGTAAAAGTTCCACATTCCATCCCAGAAAGATGAGTAAATACTTTTACAATAAATTCAATGAAATTTTAATCAAGTCTAAAATGAAAACATACCGAGAATCTGATGCCCAATGCATGGCATATATTTTGGCCAAGTGACCTCTGAGTGTACGCCTTGTTCTCATTTGTATCCTTCCAACTGGTTCCACATTTGCTGTTGCCATTGCTAACGTTGTATCGGCAGCAGCTTTCCGAGCTTCCTAATAATCAGAAAGGGTTAATTTGATAACTTAAAGCACATAGATATACACACACAAATACTGAGGGATAGCCAAATGTTATTACAAATCATGGACACATTACTAGTATTTCACTTTTGTTAGGCAAAACATTTACTAAGCTGACAGAACAATAAGTTAAATAATATTGTTTATTATGGGGCACAGAAACATGCTTGCAATTCTGTGACATTTCCACAAATATTTTTGAGATTCATAACAGATTAATTTTCAATCACACAAAAAGAAGTTTTGTTAATGTATGCATAATGGATTTGAAAATCAAATACTATGAGAGTGTACAGGGTCATACGAAGAAATTTAAACGTTTAAAAATTCATTCCAAATCTCCAAAACAAAAATAACTTTCGAATGTTTAAAGATAAACCTATATAAATAGGTATATAAAATAAACAAAGCAGAAACTTACCCTAATTTGGTTTTTCAACTGTTCGGTCTCTTGCCGTAATGCTTCAAGTTCGCTAGTCATGGTTGATTTTTTTTTATTTCACTGAAAAAATAAAGTTTAAAATATGAGTCTCCAACAGAAGTTGTATGAACGAAGTGAAAACCTGGAAAACGTCGAAAGTGAAGTGAGAAAAGCCGAGCTAATTGACTGGATTCAAGGTGTAGTCGATATGTTCTAATAGATAAGGTGGAAACAAATTAAAATCCTACTACTACGACCACTCCCTCAACCTAAGCCGTTATTAACCTCATTATAAGCTAACTGTTTTCGGTAACACTGTCAACAAATGATTAAAAGAACACATTAAAATTGCAAGAGGAGAAAGAATAAATAAATAAAAAATGCTAACATTTTAATTAGCTTGGCGATGGAGAAAGACTGGACAGTTTTAGAGACAAGCCATAAGAAAATTGTGTTGAGCTAAAATAAACGGAAGTTTAAACCGTGATGTAAGGCTTCAACACTTACGATTCATTAATGACGATTGACGATTTTGATGGGAAGAGTCGTTTTGATGAAAGTTAGACAAGCTAATTTTGTTGAAAAGTTTACACTATCTCTCATACATACATACATACATATATATTACATATTGCAAAATTTTAATAATGACAGGGGATGGAATCTAGGCGGAGTGAGGATTTAGTAGACGACATAAGATGGAGAAAGAAAAACAAAAAAACTAGTTCACGTAGGGAACATCTGAATATTTTAGCAACATCTTTATTGAGAAACAACTATATTAAGTACAGTAATTTGGAATAATGGAGAATGGAATGGGAGAAAAAAAATGCCTATGAATTTCTCTCTCATATATATTGTATAAAAGATCCCATTATATATATATATCTTTATATATAGACATATATGCGTGTGTGCAAAACGATTGAGATATAACCGCAAAAATATTTTGCTTATATATAAACATAAGTAAATATGTAGAAATGGAAAATGAAATTTTTAATGTATACAGTAGTTTATTCGCTCGAAACTGATGACACTAATATATATCCTCATAAATGAGTGCGCGCGCGCGTATATATAATATATATATATATAATGCAAAATATTTTTTGCGGTTACATCGCCAAAGCTACACACACACATTATATATATATATATATATATATATATAAAAGTTTTGCCGATATAGCCACAAAAAAAGATATTTAGCATACAATTGCATCAAGATTGCTTTAAAAGGGAGAGAATTAAAAGCGAGAATGAGTGGTGTATATTGGCATTTTACGTCAGAGCGAAGGTGGTGCTCAATGAAGACATTAATTATTCTCCACTCTCGCCATGTTGAATATAGCAATGGTGGCTGACTTGCTGGCTGGCCTGCTACTGCTCTACACTGTTTTTTTTTTTTTTTTAACCATCGCTCACACCTCCTCAGTATTGTTGCCTCAACAACGACAACAATACTTACACAAAACATTCTAAACAAACAATTCTTGAAAGGAGAGAGCTTAATAAATTTACAGAGCTCCTTATAATCTCTTTCCTAATTATCCACATATATTCATCCACACACACACACCAATTTAAAACAGTCAAAAAAGCAAGACAACTCGATGCTTATTTGCAGAGTACTATATATATATAATGTTACATATACAACCAAATGTATAGCTATTCTGGTTTCTGTCAAGTGACATTTCTAAGACAGACATTTAAAAAAGAAAACTCCACATACAGTAAAAATATATAGTCAATGTAAAAACAATGACAATGTAACAGAAAACACAGTAAATCTGTCAGAATGAGGAGCTTTTTATATATTATTGTTATAGAAAAATAATTGTCGTAGTATATAATAAAATCAGTTTCTAAGTCAAGATGACATCTGATAAATTTAAGTTAAGTAGTGATCGCCTATAGCAATTAAATAATTATTATTGTTTAATTTACTGTTAAATTAATTCTGAACCGAAATGAAAAGAATTCATTAAAAAAATTTTAAAAAAAGACAACCACAAACAAAACAGGGATATGTGAGATATTGAGAAATGAAAGCAATTATTTTAAATATTATGTATAAAGGGGGAAATAGATGCGATAGGATGGAAACTAATGTCTAAGAAAGGAAAAGAGGTGGTCCAGGTGATTGATTAAAGTAATAATCTATCAGGCCATGCAAGATCGAATGAAAGTCTGCAACAAATATCAGGAGATTTGAGGAATTTTTGAAGGCGAGGCGAAGAGACGAGGAACATTAAAATAATCGGAAAATGTCGAAGGATGTTTTAACAGTAAAAATATATCATTTAAATTCTATTTCACAACATTAGTGTTTAATTCGAGTTTAATCTAAGCCGTGTGTCCATTTGTGCGGTGTGATATTCAACAAAATTGTGCATGTCACTGTGCAGCCATGTAATGAAGACTAAGCGGCTAACAACTTGCTGTGGCACACATTTTATTATACAACCATTTTGATTAGATGTCGAATTGGAATGTGAATTCTTGTTTTGTCTTTAAAGAATATGGTTGCCGATAAAGCAATCAGATGTATAATGGTATGGCTGTGTGAAGAGGAAATTATTCATTATCAAGATTAGGACAGCCGTAGTGTGTCATCTGATGCATTATCGGCAACCATATTCTATCAGATACATATATATAAATACATACAGATATAAAGAGGAATTTAAAGCTAAGTGGACACCGAATGCACGTTTCAGTCATGCATTTAATGGCGTAAGAACGTACTAATTTAGTAATGAAACAGCAAATAATACAAGAAAGGTGATCGACTCCAAATTATAATAACAAAAAGGCCAAAAGAGATCATTCAATAGGAAATCCACACGACGTTATGGAAAGACATACTGTCTTCATACTTACCCTTAATTAAACAATAGAATATAAAGAAATCCACCGATTTTTTTGAACACTATAAAGCACGTTAACTGTACGTTCCTATTTCCTGTTCATGTAGCATGAATTTCAATGTAAATTATAAGAAATTATTATTATTATTTTTTTTCCCGGTCGCTATCCGCTTTACCAGGGTGCGGTGCCCTTGCTTTTCAAAGACGCAGCCCCGTAGATATTGGCATGAGATTGAGCATGCGCGTTAGCTTGCTGACGTTCGCTGCTCTCATTAACATAAATAATGTGCAGACAGTCGATTACTAACGGCTTCTGGGAACAGAAGCGGTTTATAGTTTGCATTGCACAACGATATCTGCTACTGTTGCTAATATTACAGTTGCTGTTGCTATTACTACAGCTGCTGTTGCAAATACCGTATGATGATGTGCTGTTCTGCTCTATTACTGTTGCTAAAAACTTGATGCTTCGACTGCTAAAAACTATAATGATACTAATTTCTTTTGCTTTAAGACCAAGCACCTTTTTGGTTAAAAAAAAATGGTACTGATGCTGATAATTTATTTTATCGAGCCCATGTATTAGCACATAAGTCGACTCTCGCAAGGTTTGAACGCAAAAACACAAGATCCAGAATTAGATACTATATCTAAAGTATCTCTAAATACTGCTTCTATTACAAGCGACATCATTACTACCCTAACGAATAATTTCTAACACAGATAACGAATCCACATTTCAGTTGGGAGGGTGTAGTCAGTTATATCAACCTCGTTATTTCACTGGTACTTATCGAACCCGGAAGGGTGAAAAGTGATGTCAACACCGGGACGTCAAATGAGGAAATCACACATTGTAAAGTAATTAGTTCGATGCTTTACCATTTTCATTACATAATAAATATATATTTTTTGTTTTATATTATGTTTGTATTTATATGAACACAAAGCCCGAAATCTGTAGAGCAGAGAAAATGAGAATTTGTGATAGGTTTTCCTTTCTCGAGGGTACTGCCAATTAAAATATATCAGCTCATCTTTTACCCATCACCACAGCCCAGGAGGAAAATAGTTAAGCAGCTTTTGATGATTCATAATCTCTAAAAGTATTCAGTATGTGAAACTGAACAGAAATGGTCCTTCAAAATTAGGAATCTTAGCTCATCTTTGATGAAAACCCACAAGAAAAGAGATAAAATATAAAGAGGAAGAGAGACAAAAGTATTGAGTCAGATGCATTTAGCAACTTGTTTGGTCTGAAGAGGACTAGTTAATTTGGTGAAGGAAATATTTTTCCTGTAAGAGGCACAATATTGGATCAAGATTTTCCCTATGGTGATTAGTTTTAAGAAAAAAATGGTACTGATGACTAATTTATTTTCACCTCATTTCACCTTAAAATTTGATCATTGTAAGATTTGAACACAAAACCCTGAATTAGATAATACATATAAAGTATCTCTACATAGTTTTTCTCTCACATGCAACAACTCCATTGTCCCAGTATAATATAATCTATAACATAATTACAAGTCCACATATCATATT
>NC_142930.1:131592987-131595487 GCF_046866305.1 Octopus bimaculoides
CATACTTAGTAAAGCGGTTGGTATTATAAAGGGCATCCAGCAGCAGAAACCATGCCAAAACAAACAATGGAACCTGGTGCAGCTCCTGTCAAACTGTCAAATCAACCAACCTGTAGCGGCATGGAAAACAAACATCAATTAATGAAGATACACACAAACACAATGGGCTTCTTTAAGCTTCCATCTACCAAACTCACACACACAGCTTTGGTCAGCTCATTAACTATAGAAGACACTGGCCCAAGATGCCATAAAGTGAGATTGAACCTAGAACTATATAGATGAGAAGCAAACTGCTCAAATACTCAGCTATGCCAACACCTATTGACTAAAGCCAATGAAAGTATACTAAAAACAACTTTTCTTGTTAACAATATATTTATCATGTCTTTGATGCTTGTTTTGCTATTGCATATAACATATTGATTATGTGGTTATTTATTGCATTTTTCAAGAGTGGTTTCTCTCTTTGACTGGTTTCTTAATTATAGGTTTAGATGAAATTTAGATGAAAGTTACTGTTTATGAAAAAAAAAAATGTATATTTTTTGAAGAGATGTAAAGAGTAAACTTTAAATAAGAAAGCAAACACAAGATGTAAAGTAATCTAACAAGAATCTTTGCTATGATGGTGGTGGTGGTGGTGGCGGTAGTGGTGATAGTGTTGTTGTTGGTGGTGGTGGTGTTGTTGCTGGTGGTTGTGGTAGTGATGGTTCTGTTGATCTAGGATGACCATTTGTTTACAAATGTACATGCAGGTCAAGATGAAATGTTCTTTCAGGGAGACTGGCAGTTGCCCATATATGCAAGTCATTCCTCTCCATGCCACTAATGCTTATTCAAGGGAAAGGCAACCAATTTGGGAGTCAGAACAGCTTGGCACCTGCATTTTTGCAAGTGCTGCTGTCAGAATGCAAACACCCAAAACATGTACTACAAGACATCTTGACCGACTCTCTAACAATTCCACCATTCACTACCTCGAATTAGTAGTTTTTTTCTGTTTGTCAACCCCAGAAGAATGAAAGGCAAAGTTGATTTCTGTGAGATTTGATCTCAGAAAGCAGAGTCAGAATTAAACAGCACAAGGCATTATATGCGATACTCTGATAACTCTTCCAATTCACTGCTTGCTGATTTCGGTCATTAGACTGCAGCCATCCTGGGGTACTGCTTGGAGGAATTTTAGTTGAATGGATCAGTTCCAGTAATTCTTTTTTTTACTTTCTGGTACTTATACTATTGGTCTCTTTTATTATCAAATTTCTAAGTTACAGAGACATAAACACACCAAAACTGATTGTCAAGTGAAAGTGAGGGGCAAACACATGCAAAGACACACACATGTAGACATATGTATATCTGCTTTTGGTGTGAATGGTTTTTTATACGGCGCCATTTTTACAATCCTGTAAATAATAATAATGGTATTTTTATATATGTATATATATATATGAAATTCTTTCAACTTTCATCCACTTTGATCAGTTCAAGGCTACACTAGAAGACACTTGTCCAAGGTGCCAAGCAGTAGGACTGAACCCAGAACCATGTGGTTGGGAAGCAAACTTCTTACCACAGATCCACACCCACATCTGTTTATAATACTTAATGTATACATACTTTCAATAGACCTGTTGCTGCAGTATTTGTCCTGAGATAATATCTCTTAAGGTATTGCATATACTGAGTTTTTATTTAGCTGGGCAGCTACTTGCAACATCAGGGAATGTTATAACACCTTTTTCCTATATCAGAAATGATGAATTTTCATCTGAGCACGTGGATAGCAGTGAGTGTATGCCACTTTAAAAACCCCAAAAGGTATAAATGCCTCTGGCATTCTCACTTATCATTACTGGGGTAAATTTTCATCACTTTCCGATATTTGTATTTTTTTAACCCTGCATGTCCATGAGAGATATTATTTCAGGACAGATATTGCAGCAACTGGCCTATCAATAGTGTATACATAGATGGCTATTTTAATTTAATACAGCTTCAATTGTGGATACCAGATGGTATATTAACTTTTAACATTAAATGCAATCCAAATGAAATGAGCTTGCAGAAGAAGAAGGTTGAGAAAAAGATGGTGAAAGCTGAACTCAGAACACTGAACTTTGTGAAGGAGATGACAAAAGACACAACAAGGGGTGATATGTTGTGGCGGAGTGGACAAAAACAGACCTAGAAAATCCAAAACCAATAACAAAAATGGCTGAGTAGATATAAATGAGAACCAATGTACTTAGCAAACAATGACATTTTTGATTAAATCTACAATTTTAGAGATGTGTTCATCACCTAAATGAATAGTTCTGGTAAAAAAAGGTAAGGGAGACAACCCTGAAATCTTAATTAAAATTAATCTAACAAAAAAATGCAATGGGGAATGAGTTTAACTTTTGAGCAGTCAGGGGACAAATCAGGGCAGGTTTCACCTCTAGTTGACCTCATTAGTAGAATGTTGTCTAACTGTAACTGCAAGTCATTGAAC